>NW_024060990.1:0-18232 GCF_016432855.1 Salvelinus namaycush
TTGGTGTTTCAGGGAAATCTTCCACCGGATTACCAGATCACCTTGATCGATATCGGATTGGTCCTGGAGTTCCTGATGGGCGGGGCGTATCGCTGTAACTACACCAGAAAGCAGTTCCGCACCCTTTACAACAACCTCTACGGTTTGAAAAGAGTGAGGAGAAACACTCCCTTTACAGATCTGAATACAATACACTGAACTAAAATATAAACGCAACATGTAAAGTGTTGCTCACTATTTTTCACGAGCTGAAAATAAAAGATCCCAGAAATTTTCCGTACTCACGTAAACCTTATTTATCTTAATAAATGTTGTGCATACATTTGTTTACATACCTGTTAGTGAGCATTTCTGCTTTTACCAAGATAATCCATCCACCTGAGAGGTGTGGCATATCAAAAAACGGATTTAACAGCATGATCATTACACAGGTGCAACTTGTGCTGGGGACAATAAAGGGCCACTCTAAAATGTGCTGTTTTGTCACACAACACAATGCTACAGATGTCTCAAGTTTTAAGCGAGCGTGAAATTGGCATGCAGACTGCAGGAATGTCTTGCCAGAGAATTGAATGTTAATTTCTCTACCATAAGCCGCCTCCAACGTCATTTTAGAGAAATTGGCAGTACGTCCAACCGGCCTCACAACTGCAGACCACGTGTATCCACGCCTGACCAGGCTTTTTCACCTGTGGGATGGTTTGAGACCAGCTGATGAAACTGTGGATTTGCACAACCAAAGGATTTCTGCAAAAACTGTCAGAAACCATCTCAGGGAAGCTCATCTGCATCCTCGTCGTCCTCACCAGGGTCTTGACCTGACTGCAGTTCGGCGTCATAACCGACTTCAGTTGGCAAATGCTCACCTTCGATAGCCACTGGCACGCTGGAGACGTGTGCTTTTCACGGATGAATCCCGGTTTCCACTGTACCGGGCAGATGGCAGATAGCGTGTATGGCGTTGTGTTGGTGAGCGGTTTGCTGATGTCAACGTTGTGAACAGAGTGCCCCGTGGTGGCGGTGGGGTTATGGTATGGGGCAGGTATAAGCTGCGGAAAACAAACACAATACAATTTTATTGATGGCAATTTGAATGCACTGAGATACCGTGACGAGATCTTGAGGCCCATTGTCGTGCCATTCATCCGCCGCCATCACCTGATGTTTCAGCATAATAATGCACTGCCCCATTCACAAGGATCTGTACACAATTTCTGGACGCTGAAAGTGTCCCAGTTCTTCCATTGCCTGCATACTAAGCAAACATGTTACACACTGAGCATGTTTGGGATGCTCTGGATCGACGTATACGACAGCTTGTTCCAGTTCGCACAGCCATTAAAGAGCAGTGGGACAACATTTGACAGGCCACAATCAACAGCCTGATCAACTCTATGCGAAGGAGATGTGTCTCGCTGCATGAGGCAAATAGCGGTCACACCAGATACTGACCAATGACTGTCTCTATTCCCAGTCATGTGACATCCATACATCAGGGCCTAATGAATCAAATCAAATCACATGTAAATATAAAGCCCTTTTTACATCCGCCGATGTCACAAAGTGCTGTACAGAAACTCAGCCTAAAACCCCAAACAGCAACGCAGACGTAGAAGGACATTATTTGAAATAAATAATGAATTTATTTCAATCGACTGATTTCCTTATATGAACTGTAACTCAGTAAAATCTTTGAAATTGTTGCGTGCTGCATTTATATTTTTTGTTCAGTGTAATAATAACTTTAATAATAATATAATAATAATAATAATGTTAATGCTAACCAGAATGCTAATGTTAATCATGCTAATTAATGCTGTCCCCTCCCTTGTTTTGTTTCATAGCCAAAAGCTTTGAAAATGTTAGGACTGGAGGTGAGTCTCTCACTTTCACTTAGCACCGTTGTTCTATTTAGCTCCATTTTATATTTACATATTGTAACGACCCTGGGTTTATAAGCGCGGAAATGGACTCTGCCGCACGAGCGTGCTTTTGCGGCACAGTCGATAGCGCGCTGGACTTCGGGCAAGAAGGTCGAGGGTTCGAGGCCCGCTCCCTGCTGGTTCATTACAATATCATCCATACCAATACAATAACCACTTGAATTATTTTCTGTATACAGGGGAGAATCCACTTAGTCTCCCATTGGCATCAATGCATTTCTAAGTAAACATTTGACTTCAGCGAAGTGAAGTTAACATTCGCCCGACAGCCAATACTTCATATTTCTAATGTCCATCTGATTCATACCAGGACGACGAGCCACAAGGAAAGGGCAAGAGTAAAGGGAAGAAGAAGAAGAAGGAGGAAGAGATCGACATCGATGTGGACGACCCAGAGGTCTGCCGCTTCCAGTACCCGTTCCATGAGCTGATGGTATGGGCCGTTCTCATGAAGCGCCAGAAGATGGCTCTGTTCCTGTGGAAGCGGGGGGAAGAGGCCATGGCCAAAGCTCTGGTGGCCTGTAAGCTGTACAAGGCCATGGCCCACGAGTCGTCTCAGAGTGAACTGGTGGACGACATCTTCCAGGACCTGGAAAACAATTCCAAGTTAGTGAGGGGCTAGTTAGCAGGAAGGTTTAAATTAAACAGTGTTGGGGTCAAGTTAGTGAGGGGCTAGCTAGCAGGAAGGTGTCAATCTAACAGTGTTGGGGTCAAGTTAGTGAGGGGCTAGCTAGCAGGAAGGTTTAAATTAAACAGTGTTGGGGTCAAGTTAGTGAGGGGCTAGCTAGCAGGAAGGTGTCAATCTAACAGTGTTGGGGTCAAGTTAGTGAGGGGCTAGTTAGCAGGAAGGTTTCAATCTAACAGTGTTGGGGTCAAGTTAGTGAGGGGCTAGCTAGCAGAAAGGTTTCAATCTAACAGTGTTGGGGTCAAGTTAGTGAGGGGCTAGCTAGCAGGGAGGTTTAAATTAAACAGTGTTGGGGTCAAGTTAGTGAGGGGCTAGCTAGCAGGAAGGTTTCAATCTAACAGTGTTGGGGTCAAGTTAGTGAGGGGCTAGCTAGCAGGGAGGTTTAAATTTAACAGTGTTGGGGTCAAGTTAGTGAGGGGCTAGCTAGCAGGAAGGTGTCAATCTAACAGTGTTGGGGTCAAGTTAGTGAGGGGCTAGCTAGCAGGAAGGTGTCAATCTAACAGTGTTGGGGTCAAGTTAGTGAGGGGCTAGCTAGCAGGAAGGTGTCAATCTAACAGTGTTGGGGTCAAGTTAGTGAGGGGCTAGCTAGCAGGAAGGTGTCAATCTAACAGTGTTGGGGTCAAGTTAGTGAGGGGCTAGTTAGCAGGAAGGTTTAAATTAAACAGTGTTGGGGTCAAGTTAGTGAGGGGCTAGCTAGCAGGAAGGTGTCAATCTAACAGTGTTGGGGTCAAGTTAGTGAGGGGCTAGCTAGCAGAAAGGTTTAAATTAAACAGTGTTGGGGTCAAGTTAGTGAGGGGCTAGCTAGCAGGAAGGTTTAAATTAAACAGTGTTGGGGTCAAGTTAGTGAGGGGCTAGCTAGCAGAAAGGTTTAAATTAAACAGTGTTGGGGTCAAGTTAGTGAGGGGCTAGCTAGCAGAAAGGTTTAAATTAAACAGTGTTGGGGTCAAGTTAGTGAGGGGCTAGCTAGCAGAAAGGTTTAAATTAAACAGTGTTGGGGTCAAGTTAGTGAGGGGCTAGTTAGCAGGAAGGTGTCAATCTAACAGTGTTGGGGTCAAGTTAGTGAGGGGCTAGCTAGCAGGAAGGTTTAAATCTAACAGTGTTGGGGTCAAGTTAGTGAGGGGCTAGCTAGCAGGAAGGTGTCAATCTAACAGTGTTGCGGTCAAGTTAGTGAGGGGCTAGCTAGCTGAAAGGTTTAAATTAAACAGTGTTGGGGTCAAGTTAGTGAGGGGCTAGCTAGCAGAAAGGTTTAAATTAAACAGTGTTGGGGTCAAGTTAGTGAGGGGCTAGCTAGCAGGAAGGTGTCAATCTAACAGTGTTGGGGTCAAGTTAGTGAGGGGCTAGCTAGCAGGAAGGTTTAAATCTAACAATGTTGGGGTCAAGTTAGTGAGGGGCTAGCTAGCAGGAAGGTGTCAATCTAACAGTGTGGGGGTCAAGTTAGTGAGGGGCTAGCTAGCAGAAAGGTTTCAATCTAACAGTGTTGGGGTCAAGTTAGTGAGGGGCTAGCTAGCAGGAAGGTGTCAATCTAACAGTGTTGGGGTCAAGTTAGTGAGGGGCTAGCTAGCAGGAAGGTTTAAATCTAACAGTGTGGGGGTCAAGTTAGTGAGGGGCTAGCTAGCAGAAAGGTTTCAATCTAACAGTGTTGGGGTCAAGTTAGTGAGGGGCTAGCTAGCAGAAAGGTTTAAATCTAACAGTGTTGGGTCAAGTTAGTGAGGGGCTAGCTAGCAGGAAGGTGTCAATCTAACAGTGTTGGGGTCAAGTTAGTGAGGGGCTAGCTAGCAGGAAGGTGTCAATCTAACAGTGTTGGGGTCAAGTTAGTGAGGGGCTAGCTAGCAGGAAGGTGTCAATCTAACAGTGTTGGGGTCAAGTTAGTGAGGGGCTAGCTAGCAGAAAGGTTTCAATCTAAAAGTGTTGGGGTCAAGTTAGTGAGGGGCTAGCTAGCAGGAAGGTTTAAATTAAACAGTGTTGGGGTCAAGTTAGTGAGGGGCTAGCTAGCAGGAAGGTTTAAATTAAACAGTGTTGGGGTCAAGTTAGTGAGGGGCTAGTTAGCAGAAAGGTTTAAATTAAACAGTGTTGGGGTCAAGTTAGTGAGGGGCTAGCTAGCAGAAAGGTTTCAATTTAACAGTGTTGGGGTCAAGTTAGTGAGGGGCTAGCTAGCAGGGAGGTTTAAATCTAACAGTGTTGGGGTCAAGTTAGTGAGGGGCTAGCTAGCAGGAAGGTGTCAATCTAACAGTGTTGGGGTCAAGTTAGTGAGGGGCTAGCTAGCAGGAAGGTTTAAATCTAACAGTGTTGGGGTCAAGTTAGTGAGTGGCTAGCTAGCAGGAAGGTGTCAATCTAACAGTGTTGGGGTCAAGTTAGTGAGGAAATTCAGGAAGCAAACTCAAATTCCAAATAAGAAAATTGGAATTGTAAACGGAATTGACCCCAAACTTGGAATAGTGCTTTAGGATGCTGGCTTTTCTGTTCACAATTCAACTCTCGGAAACTAAGTCCTAGTCCAACCCATTACTGTATCATTGTCCTGGTCCAACCCATTACTGTATCATTGTTCTGGTCCAACCCATTACTGTATCATTGTTCTGGTCCAACCCATTACTGTATCATTGTTCTGGTCCAACCCATTACTGTATCATTGTTCTGGTCCAACCCATTACTGCATCATTGTTCTGGTCCAACCCATTACTGTATCATTGTTCTGGTCCAACCCATTACTGTATCATTGTTCTGGTCCAACCCATTACTGCATCATTGTTCTGGTCCAACCCATTACTGTATCATTGTTCTGGTCCAACCCATTACTGTATCATTGTTCTGGTCCAACCCATTAGTGTATCATTGTTCTGGTCCAACCCGTTACTGTATCATTGTTCTGGTCCATCCCATTACTGTATCATTGTTCTGGTCCAACCCATTACTGTATCATTGTTCTGGTCCATCCCATTAGTGTATCAGTGTTCTGGTCCAACCCATTAGTGTATCATTGTTCTGGTCCAACCCATTACTGTATCAGTGTTCTGGTCCAACCCATTAGTGTATCATTGTTCTGGTCCAACCCATTACTGTATCATTGTTCTGGTCCATCCCATTACTGTATCATTGTTCTGGTCCAACCCATTACTGTATCATTGTTCTGGTCCATCCCATTAGTGTATCATTGTTCTGGTCCAACCCGTTAGTGTATCATTGTTCTGGTCCAACCCGTTAGTGTATCATTGTTCTGGTCCAACCCATTACTGCATCATTGTTCTGGATGTCTGCTGCTTCTCGGTTGTAGATTTCTGTCTCGTTGTTTTTCTCACTCTGTTTTTCTGTAGTGTATTGAGGCTTTTGTTAAATGCACTGAAAATAAACAGTGATTTGACACCTAGATGAAAACTGACCATCAACGTCTCCCGTCTCCCCTCCTCAGAGAGTTTGGCCAGCTGGCCTACGAGCTCCTAGACCAGTCCTATAAGCACGATGAGCAGGTGGCCATGAAACTGCTGACCTATCAGCTGAAGAACTGGAGCGACTCCACCTGCCTGAAGCTGGCGGTAGCCGCCAAGCACCGAGACTTCATCGCTCACACCTGCAGTCAGATGCTGCTTACTGATATGTGGATGGGATGTCTGAGAATGGGCAAGAGGAACGGCGTCAAGGTGGGTTAAAGTCCTGAACACGGCCAAGCGATAGCAGAGAGCCAATCAACCCATTTACCTGTGACTGTATTCATGATACAGCACTGCCTCACCGTGCCTTATTGCTTTTATAAAACTGTTACCAACATACTAAAACAACAATGAATTATATATATCCCCCCCAAAAATATTTAGATAAGTCAATTCATAAAATTTCTTGATTCTAACTGGTTGTTAGTTATTTTGTTCATGTTGCTACAAGTCTTAATTATTTTTGCACAGTTGCTATGCAAAAGGACTGATCGTCCAATCTAAACAAAATGGTTGCTATGCAGGCTGGATAACGTTCTTGTCACTTGCTAGCTAACGTTAGCTAGCTAACTTCAGCTAACTCAGTCATGTCAAACATTGAACCTGGAATCAAATAAAATGGTATTCTCATCTCTGTGACCCACCTCATCTCTGTGACCCTTCTTCTCATCTCTGTGACCCTTCTTCTCATCTCTGTGATCCTTCTTCTCATCTCTGTGATCCTTCTTCTCATCTCTGTGATCCTTCTTCTCATCTCTGTGATCCTTCTTCTCATCTCTGTGATCCTTCTTCTCATCTCTGTGACCCACTTATCATCTCTGTGATCCTTCTTCTCATCTCTGTGATCCTTCTTCTCATCTCTGTGACCCTTCTTCTCATCTCTGTGACCCTTCTTCTCATCTCTGTGACCCTTCTTCTCATCTCTGTGACCCACTTATCATCTCTGTGATCCTTCTTCTCATCTCTGTGATCCTTCTTCTCATCTCTGTGATCCTTCTTCTCATCTCTGTGATCCTTCTTCTCATCTCTGTAATCCTCTTCTCATCTCTGTAACCCTTCTTCTCATCTCTGTGACCCACTTCTCATCTCTGTGATCCACTTCTCATCTCTGTGATCCTTCTTCTCATCTCTGTGACCCTTCTTCTCATCTCTGTGACCCTTCTTCTCATCTCTGTGATCCCTCTTCTCATCTCTGTGACCCTTCTTCTCATCTCTGTGATCCATCTTCTCATCTCTGTGATCCTTCTTCTCATCTCTGTGATCCTTCTTCTCATCTCTGTGATCCTTCTTCTCATCTCTGTGATCCTTCTTCTCATCTCTGTGATCCTTCTTCTCATCTCTGTGACCCACTTCTCATCTCTGTGACCCTTCTTCTCATCTCTGTGACCCACTTCTCATCTCTGTGACCCTTCTTCTCATCTCTGTGATCCTTCTTCTCATCTCTGTGACCCACTTCTCATCTCTGTGATCCTTCTTCTCATCTCTGTGATCCTTCTTCTCATCTCTGTGACCCTTCTTCTCATCTCTGTGACCCACCTCATCTCTGTGACCCTTCTTCTCATCTCTGTGATCCTTCTTCTCATCTCTGTGACCCTTCTTCTCATCTCTGTGACCCTGCTTCTCATCTCTGTGATCCTTCTTCTCATCTCTGTGACCCTTCGTCTCATCTCTGTGACCCACCTCATCTCTGTGACCCTTCTTCTCATCTCTGTGATCCTTCTTCTCATCTCTGTGACCCTTCTTCTCATCTCTGTGACCCTTCTTCTCATCTCTGTGACCCTTCTTCTCATCTCTGTGATCCTTCTTCTCATCTCTGTGACCCTTCTTCTCATCTCTGTGACCCTTCTTCTCATCTCTGTGATCCTTCTTCTCATCTCTGTGATCCTTCTTCTCATCTCTGTGATCCTTCTTCTCATCTCTGTGACCCTTCTTCTCATCTCTGTGACCCTTCTTCTCATCTCTGTGATCCTTCTTCTCATCTCTGTGACCCACTTCTCATCTCTGTGACCCTTCTTCTCATCTCTGTGACCCACCTCATCTCTGTGACCCTTCTTCTCATCTCTGTGACCCTTCTTCTCATCTCTGTGACCCTTCTTCTCATCTCTGTGATCCTTCTTCTCATCTCTGTGACCCTTCTTCTCATCTCTGTGATCCTTCTTCTCATCTCTGTGACCCTTCTTCTCATCTCTGTGACCCACCTCATCTCTGTGACCCTTCTTCTCATCTCTGTGATCCTTCTTCTCATCTCTGTGACCCTTCTTCTCATCTCTGTGACCCTTCTTCTCATCTCTGTGATCCTTCTTCTCATCTCTGTGACCCTTCTTCTCATCTCTGTGACCCTTCTTCTCATCTCTGTGATCCTTCTTCTCATCTCTGTGACCCTTCTTCTCATCTCTGTGACCCTTCTTCTCATCTCTGTGACCCTTCTTCTCATCTCTGTGATCCTTCTTCTCATCTCTGTGACCCACTTCTCATCTCTGTGACCCTTCTTCTCATCTCTGTGACCCTTCTTCTCATCTCTGTGACCCTTCTTCTCATCTCTGTGACCCTTCTTCTCATCTCTGTGACCCTTCTTCTCATCTCTGTGACCCACTTCTCATCTCTGTGACCCTTCTTCTCATCTCTGTGATCCTTCTTCTCATCTCTGTGACCCACTTATCATCTCTGTGATCCTTCTTCTCATCTCTGTGATCCTTCTTCTCATCTCTGTGATCCTTCTTCTCATCTCTGTGATCCTTCTTCTCATCTCTGTAATCCTCTTCTCATCTCTGTAACCCTTCTTCTCATCTCTGTGACCCACTTCTCATCTCTGTGATCCACTTCTCATCTCTGTGATCCTTCTTCTCATCTCTGTGACCCTTCTTCTCATCTCTGTGATCCTTCTTCTCATCTCTGTGACCCTTCTTCTCATCTCTGTGACCCTTCTTCTCATCTCTGTGATCCTTCTTCTCATCTCTGTGACCCACTTCTCATCTCTGTGACCCTTCTTCTCATCTCTGTGACCCACCTCATCTCTGTGACCCTTCTTCTCATCTCTGTGACCCTTCTTCTCATCTCTGTGATCCTTCTTCTCATCTCTGTGATCCTTCTTCTCATCTCTGTGACCCTTCTTCTCATCTCTGTGACCCTTCTTCTCATCTCTGTGATCCTTCTTCTCATCTCTGTGACCCACTTCCCATCTCTGTGATCCTTCTTCTCATCTCTGTGACCCACCTCATCTCTGTGACCCTTCTTCTCATCTCTGTGATCCTTCTTCTCATCTCTGTGACCCTTCTTCTCATCTCTGTGATCCTTCTTCTCATCTCTGTGACCCTTCTTCTCATCTCTGTGACCCACCTCATCTCTGTGACCCTTCTTCTCATCTCTGTGATCCTTCTTCTCATCTCTGTGACCCTTCTTCTCATCTCTGTGACCCTTCTTCTCATCTCTGTGATCCTTCTTCTCATCTCTGTGACCCACTTCTCATCTCTGTGACCCTTCTTCTCATCTCTGTGACCCTTCTTCTCATCTCTGTGACCCTTCTTCTCATCTCTGTGACCCTTCTTCTCATCTCTGTGACTCTTCTTCTCATCTCTGTGACCCACTTCTCATCTCTGTGACCCTTCTTCTCATCTCTGTGATCCTTCTTCTCATCTCTGTGACCCACTTATCATCTCTGTGATCCTTCTTCTCATCTCTGTGATCCTTCTTCTCATCTCTGTGATCCTTCTTCTCATCTCTGTGATCCTTCTTCTCATCTCTGTAATCCTCTTCTCATCTCTGTAACCCTTCTTCTCATCTCTGTGACCCACTTCTCATCTCTGTGATCCTTCTTCTCATCTCTGTGACCCTTCTTCTCATCTCTGTGACCCACCTCATCTCTGTGACCCTTCTTCTCATCTCTGTGATCCTTCTTCTCATCTCTGTGACCCTTCTTCTCATCTCTGTGACCCTTCTTCTCATCTCTGTGATCCTTCTTCTCATCTCTGTGACCCACTTCTCATCTCTGTGACCCTTCTTCTCATCTCTGTGACCCTTCTTCTCATCTCTGTGACCCTTCTTCTCATCTCTGTGACCCTTCTTCTCATCTCTGTGACCCTTCTTCTCATCTCTGTGACCCACTTCTCATCTCTGTGACCCTTCTTCTCATCTCTGTGATCCTTCTTCTCATCTCTGTGACCCACTTATCATCTCTGTGATCCTTCTTCTCATCTCTGTGACCCTTCTTCTCATCTCTGTGACCCTTCTTCTCATCTCTGTGATCCCTCTTCTCATCTCTGTGACCCTTCTTCTCATCTCTGTGATCCATCTTCTCATCTCTGTGATCCTTCTTCTCATCTCTGTGATCCTTCTTCTCATCTCTGTGATCCTTCTTCTCATCTCTGTGATCCTTCTTCTCATCTCTGTGACCCACCTCATCTCTGTGACCCACTTCTCATCTCTGTAACCCTTCTTCTCATCTCTGTGACCCACTTCTCATCTCTGTGACCCTTCTTCTCATCTCTGTGATCCTTCTTCTCATCTCTGTGACCCACTTCTCATCTCTGTGATCCTTCTTCTCATCTCTGTGATCCTTCTTCTCATCTCTGTGACCCTTCTTCTCATCTCTGTGACCCACCTCATCTCTGTGACCCTTCTTCTCATCTCTGTGATCCTTCTTCTCATCTCTGTGACCCTTCTTCTCATCTCTGTGACCCTTCTTCTCATCTCTGTGATCCTTCTTCTCATCTCTGTGACCCTTCGTCTCATCTCTGTGACCCACCTCATCTCTGTGACCCTTCTTCTCATCTCTGTGATCCTTCTTCTCATCTCTGTGACCCTTCTTCTCATCTCTGTGACCCTTCTTCTCATCTCTGTGACCCTTCTTCTCATCTCTGTGATCCTTCTTCTCATCTCTGTGACCCTTCTTCTTATCTCTGTGACCCTTCTTCTCATCTCTGTGATCCTTCTTCTCATCTCTGTGATCCTTCTTCTCATCTCTGTGATCCTTCTTCTCATCTCTGTGACCCTTCTTCTCATCTCTGTGATCCTTCTTCTCATCTCTGTGACCCACTTCTCATCTCTGTGACCCTTCTTCTCATCTCTGTGACCCACCTCATCTCTGTGACCCTTCTTCTCATCTCTGTGACCCTTCTTCTCATCTCTGTGATCCTTCTTCTCATCTCTGTGATCCTTCTTCTCATCTCTGTGACCCGTCTTCTCATCTCTGTGACCCTTCTTCTCATCTCTGTGATCCTTCTTCTCATCTCTGTGACCCACTTCCCATCTCTGTGATCCTTCTTCTCATCTCTGTGACCCACCTCATCTCTGTGACCCTTCTTCTCATCTCTGTGATCCTTCTTCTCATCTCTGTGACCCTTCTTCTCATCTCTGTGATCCTTCTTCTCATCTCTGTGACCCTTCTTCTCATCTCTGTGACCCACCTCATCTCTGTGACCCTTCTTCTCATCTCTGTGATCCTTCTTCTCATCTCTGTGACCCTTCTTCTCATCTCTGTGACCCTTCTTCTCATCTCTGTGATCCTTCTTCTCATCTCTGTGATCCTTCTTCTCATCTCTGTGATCCTTCTTCTCATCTCTGTGACCCACTTCTCATCTCTGTGACCCTTCTTCTCATCTCTGTGATCCTTCTTCTCATCTCTGTGACCCTTCTTCTCATCTCTGTGATCCTTCTTCTCATCTCTGTGATCCTTCTTCTCATCTCTGTGACCCACAGGTGATATTTGGCATAATTTTCCCACCTTCGATTCTCCTCATGGATTTTCGACTCGGGGAGGAAGTGACATATCAAGCCCCAGCGGAGAACGAAGAAGCCAAGGACAAAGACCATGACAATAAATCCAGCAAGGTGAACGCTGACAATCAAGCATCTGATTGGTTGATTGATTGATTGATTGATTGGTCGGTCGGTCGGTCATCAGTGGATTGGTTGCTTGCTTGGTTTATCTGTTTTTTTAATAATACTTAATACTATTTTACATTTAATACTACATTCAGATGTACTGTAAGTCCTGTATGTAAATTCATGACAGTTGTTTCTATCGACCATGCTTTCAGGAAGTGAACGCTGATGCGGTGTCCAGAAAGGGGGATGAAGAAACCGCCGTAAAAAAGAGAAGAGTTCCAATCGGAAAGAAGATCTATGAATTCTACAACGCTCCTTTCACCAAATTCTGGTTCAACACTGCAAGTAGACTTTTAAAACCTCTACGGACCCCCCCTCCCGGATCCGGGATTATCCTCATCAAAAAAGCTGACTAGCATAGCCTAGCCTAGCGCCACAGGGATATCATATAATATAATTTCATGAAATCACAAGTCCAATACAGCAAATGAAAGATAAACATCTTGTGAATCCAGCCAACATTTCCGATTTTTAAAATGTTTTACAGCGAAAACACAATATATATTTATGTTAGCTCACCACAATAGCCAAACACACAACGCCATTTTTTCACCGCAAACATAGCTTTCACAAAACCCACAAATAGAGATAAAATTAATCACTAACCTTTGAACAACTTCATCAGATGACAGTCTTATAACATCATGTTATACAATACATTTATGTTTTGTTCAAAAATGTGCATATTTATAGGTATAAATCGTAGTTTTACATTGCAGCCATCGTCACAAATAGCACCAAAACAGCCAGAATAATTACAGAGAGCAGCGTGAAATACATAAATACTCATCATAAAACATTTATGAAAAATACATGTTGTACAGCAAATGAAAGATAAACATCTTCTGAATCCAACCAATATTTCCGATTTTTTAAGTGTTTTACAGCGAAAACACAACATATATTTATGTTAGCTCACCACAATATCCAAAAACACACCGCCATTTTTCCACCGCAAAGGTAGCTTTCTCAAAACCCACAAATAGAGATAAAATTAATCACTAACCTTTGAACAACTTCATCAGATGACAGTCTTATAACATCATGTTATACAATACATTTATGTTTTGTTCGAAAATGTGCATATTTATAGCTACAAATCCTGGTTTTACATTGTGAATATGGCGCCAAAATGCACCAAATTGTCCGGAGAAATTTTGGACAGTCACGTAATCTAACCAAAAAACTCATCATAAACTTTGCTAAAAAATACATGTTGTACAGCAAATGAAAGATACACTGGTTCTTAATGCAACCGCTGTGTTAGATTTTTTTTTTTAAATAACTTTAGTACAAAGTACAGCATGCAATAGTCTGAGACAGCGCCCAGCCATTCTCCGCCATGTTGGAGCCAACATATTCCACAAAAATACGAAATAACATCATAAATATTCTCTTACCTTTGATGATCTTCCATCAGAATGTAGTGCAAGGAGTCCTAGTTCCACAATAAATCGTTGTTTTGTTTTAGAATGTCCATTTCTTCTGTCGAATTAGCAACTTTGGCTAGCATGGTGGAGCGCACATGTCCATGAACTCTTGGTGCATGGAAAGAAAAATTCCAAAAGTCATAATAAACGTCGAATAAACTGGTCAAACTCAGTTGAAAATCTATCTTTATGATGTTTTTCTCATATGTATCCAATAACGTCCAAGACGGAGCATTTCGTTGTGTCTACCTAACGCATTGCAGAAAACAATACGGTGCTCTCTGGTGCGCAGCAAAATACTGCCAATATGGTGGACCTGTCACTCCAAAAGCTCTCATTCGGTCTCACATCAAGCTAGACACCCCATTCAAAATTCTACTGCCTGTTGACATCTAGTGGAAGGCGTATGAAGTGCATACAGATCCATAAATAAAAGGCAATTGAATAGGCAAGGCCTTACACAGAGACCCATTTTCAGAATTTTCACTTCCTGTTTGGAAGTTTGCTGCCAAATGAGTTCTCTTTTACTCACAGATATAATTCAAACAGTTTTAGAAACTTCAGAGTGTTTTCTATCCAATAGTAATAATAATATGCATATCGTATGATCTAGAACAGAGTACGAGGCTGTTTAATTTGGGCACGATTTTTTCCCAAAGTGGAAATGGCGCCCCCTAATTCCAAGAGGTTTTAATACAACTAAAAAAAAAGAAATGTGATTTAGGAAGCATTTCTCAACACCACACACTTTGAAATGTACTTTTGTGAAACCTTGATTTTATTGTTTTGAAATGACTATCAGCACAGAGGTGACAAATAGACCTTATCCACAGATAATATAATACTATTTATTATAATAATAATATGATATCAGCTAAAGGTGATATAAAGATGTGTGATTATTGATCGACAGCACTTTGTCTTGTGACCTAAAATACGCCACTGCTGCCCCCACCTCTGGTCTTGTGTCCATGTTGTCCTAAAAACGCCACTGCTGCCCCCACCTCTGGTCTTGTGTCCATGTTCTCCTAAAATACGCCACTGCTGCCCCCACCTCTGGTCTTGTGTCCATGTTCTCCTAAAATACGCCACTGCTGCCCCCACCTCTGGTCTTGTGTACATGTTCTCCTAAAAACGCCACTGCTGCCCCCACCTCTGGTCTTGTGTCCATGTTCTCCTAAAAACGCCACTGCTGCCCCCACCTCTGGTCTTGTGTCCATGTTCTCCTAAATACGCCACTGCTGCCCCCACCTCTGGTCTTGTGTCCATGTTCTCCTAAAAACGCCACTGCTGCCCCCACCTCTGGTCTTGTGTCCATGTTCTCCTAAAAACGCCACTGCTGCCCCCACCTCTGGTCTTGTGTCCATGTTCTCCTAGAAACGCCACTGCTGCCCCCACCTCTGGTCTTGTGTCCATGTTCTCCTAAAAACGCCACTGCTGCCCCCACCTCTGGTCTTGTGTCCATGTTCTCCTAAAAGCTCGGAGCTGTTTTCATTGTCTCCTCAGATCTCCTACCTGGCCTACCTGTGTCTGTACAACTACATCATCCTGGTCAAGATGGAACGTTGGCCGTCCCTGCAGGAGTGGATCGTCATCTCTTACATCATCACTCTGGGAATGGAGAAAGTCAGACAGGTAACGTCTCTCGCGTCGTCACAGTCAGACAGGTAACGTCTCACATCGTCACAATCAGACAGGTAACGTCTCAGACAGGTAACGTCTCAGACAGGTAACGTCTCACATCATCACAATCAGACAGGTAACGTCTCACATCATCACAGTCAGACAGGTAACGTCTCACATCGTCACAGTAAGACAGGTGATGTCTCACATAACCACAGTCAGACAGGTAACATCTCACATCGTCACAGTAAGACAGGTGATGTCTCACATCATCACAGTTAGACAGGTAACGTCTCACATCATCACAGTCAGACAGGTAACGTCTCAGACAGGTAACGTCTCACATCATCACAATCAGACAGGTAACGTCTCACATCATCACAGTCAGACAGGTAACGTCTCACATCGTCACAGTAAGACAGGTGATGTCTCACATAACCACAGTCAGACAGGTAACGTCTCACATCATCACAGTCAGACAGGTAACGTCTCACATCGTCACAGTCAGACAGGTAACGTCTCACATCGTCACAGTAAGACAGGTGATGTCTCACATCATCACAGTTAGACAGGTAACGTCTCAGACAGGTAACGTCTCACATCATCACAATCAGACAGGTAACGTCTCACATCATCACAGTCAGACAGGTAACGTCTCACATCGTCACAGTCAGACAGGTAACGTCTCAGACAGGTAACGTCTCACATCATCACAGTCAGACAGGTAACGTCTCACACCATCACAGTCAGACAGGTGATGTCTCACACCATCACAGTCAGACAGGTGATGTCTCACACCATCACAGTCAGACAGGTAACGTCTCACACCATCACAGTCAGACAGGTAACGTCTCACACCATCACAGTCAGACAGGTAACGTCTCACATCATCACCCTGTGACTGGAGAAAATTAGAAAGAGAATGTCTGGAACAATTCAAGAAAATGTACAGTATGTTGGGTCCTCAAGTTAAAAAAGGACCGGTGTGGGGGCCTCCAGGGGAAAAGGACCGGTGTGGGGGCCTCCAGGGGAAAAGGACCGGTGTGGGGGCCTCCAGGGGAAAAGGACCGGTGTGGGGGCCTCCAGGGGAAAAGGACCGGTGTGGGGGCCTCCAGGGGAAAAGGACCGGTGTGGGGGCCTCCAGGGGAAAAGGACCGGTGTGGGGGCCTCCAGGGGAAAAGGACCGGTGTGGGGGCCTCCAGGGGAAAAGGACCGGTGTGGGGGCCTCCAGGGGAAAAAGGACCGGTGTGGGGGCCTCCAGGGAAAAAAGGACCGGTGTGGGGGCCTCCAGGGGAAAAAGGACCGGTGTGGGGGCCTCCAGGGGAAAAGGACCGGTGTGGGGGCCTCCAGGGGAAAAAGGACCGGTGTGGGGGCCTCCAGGGGAAAAGGACCGGTGTGGGGGCCTCCAGGGGAAAAAGGACCGGTGTGGGGGCCTCCAGGGGAAAAAGGACCGGTGTGGGGGCCTCCAGGGAAAAAGGACCGGTGTGGGGGCCTCCAGGGAAAAAATGGGTCGATGTAGGGGTCTTATGCCCTGATTTCTCAGTCCTGATCCTAGTCCGTCCCTGCTATTACTGCCCAATACAGATCCTGATGTCAGAGCCGGGGAAGCTGAAGCAGAAGATCAACGTTTGGGCCGAAGAGTACTGGAACATCACAGACGCGGCGGCCATCTTTACCTTCCTCCTGGGCCTGATGCTGAGGCTGCAGAACGAGCCCCTGTTGGGCATCGGACGGGTCATCTACTGCGTGGACATTATCTTCTGGTACATCAGGGTGCTCGACATCTTCGGGGTCAACAAGTACCTGGGACCCTACGTCATGATGATCGGGAAAATGGTGAGGCTTTGGTTTGGTTTTGACTGTCTTGGCTGGCTATTGTAATATGTAATGTGTGTATATATATATATATGCTGTGTAAATATGTAAATAAGGTAATTCTGATTTTTATGTTTAATACATTTGCAAAAATGTCAAAAAAAATGTTTTCGCTCTGTCATTATGGGGTATTGTGTGTAGATTATGGAGGATTTTTTAAATTTAATCCATTTTAGAATAAGTCAAGGGGTCTGAATACTTTCCGAAGGAGGTGTATATTCTAGTGAGTCTGTAGAGAAAATTCTAATTAAAGATACATTATATTTAAAAGGTCGGCTTTAGATAAAAGTACTGAAACCCCCATTGAATGAAAACTCTACGAGGAAGTATGTTGGCCAGCAACTGGGAGGGTTTTCAGCGGTTTAATTCAATTTATTCAGTGCGTGCAAGGGAACCATGCCTGCAAAGCCCGTTAAGCACCTGCATACGGTAAGTCTGAATACCAACTACTGAGAAGTGTTTCAATCAACAGGAGTAAAAAAGGAACAGATTTCCTCAGTCTGAATCGGCGCTATATGACTGACATGTTGTGTTCTATGTCCCCTATATGACTGACATGTTGTGTTCTATGTCCTCTAGATGATGTCCATGTTGTGTTCTATGTCCTCCAGATGACTGACATGTTGTGTTCTATGTCCACCAGATGACTGACATGTTGTGTTCCTCTAGAGATGACTGACATGTTGTGTTCATGTCCTTCTATATGACTGACATGTTTTTTGTGTTCTATGTCCAACAGATGATTGACATGTTGTGTTCAATGTCCACCAGATGACTGACTGTTGTTGTTCTATGTCCACCATTATGACTGACATGTTGCGTTTCTAATGTCCCTAGATGCTGACAATGTCTGTGTCTATTCCTGTTTGTTTCTGCTATGTCCACCCGATGACTGATATGTTGGTGTTTCTATTCTCTAGATGACGGACATGTTGTGTTCTATGTCCTCTAGATGATATGCATGTTGTGTTCTCACATGTCACCAGATGACTGACATGTTGTGTTCTATGTCCTCTACGATGATTGACATGTTGTGTTCTACTGTCCACCAGGATGACTGACAGTTGTGTTCTATGTCCTCTAGATGACTTGACATGTGGTGTTCTATGTCCCATGATTGACATTGTTCGTGTTCTATGTCCTCTAGATGACTGACATGGTTGTGTTGCTATGTCCATGTTGTGTTCTATGTCCTCTAGATGCGCATGTGTGTTCTACTATGTCCTCTAGATGATTTTGACATGTTTTGTTCTATGTCCTCAGATGATTGACATAGTTGTGTTCTCTGTCCTCTAGATGACTGCTATGTTGTGTTCTATGTCAGGATGTTGTGTTCCTATGTCTCTAGATGACTGACATGTTGTGGTT
>NW_024060991.1:0-18192 GCF_016432855.1 Salvelinus namaycush
GTTGCAGTGGAAGGGAATGTGAATTAGCAGCCATGTTGTGTCCTCCCCTCCCAGTTGCAGTAGAAGGGATGTGAATTAGCAGCAATGTTGTGCCCTCCCCTCCCCGTCGCAGTGGAAGGGGATGTGAATTAGCAGCCATGTTGTGTCCCTCCCCTCCCCCTCCCAGTGAAGGGAATGTGAATTAGCAGCCATGTTTGTGTCCCTCCCCCTCCCAGTGAAGGGAATGTGAATTAGCAGCCATGTTGTGTCCTCCCCCTCCCAGTTGAAGGGAATGTGAATTAGCAGCCATGTTGTGTCCCTCCCCCTCCCAGTGGAAGGGAATGTGAATTAGCAGCCATGTTGTTGTCCCTCCCCCTCCCAGTGGCAGTGGAAGGGAATGTGAATTAGCAGCCATGTTGTGTCCCTCCCCCTCCCAGTGGCAGTGGAAGGGATTGTGAATTAGCAGCCATGTTGTGTCCCCCTCCCAGTGGAAGGAATGTGAATTAGCAGCATGTTGTGTCCCTCCCCCTCCCAGTTGCAGTGGAAGGGAATGTGAAGTAGCAGCCATGTTTGTGTCCCTTCCCCCTCCCAGTCGCAGTGGAAGGGAATGTGAATTAGCAGCCCATGTTGTGTCCCTCCCCCTCCCAGTGGAAGGGAATGTGAATTAGCAGCCATGTTGTGTCCCTCCCCCTCCCCAGTGGAAGGGAATGTGAATTAGCAGCCATGTTGTGTCCCTCCCCCTCCCAGTCCCAGTGGAAGGGAATGTGAATTAGCAGCCATGTTGTGTCCCTCCCCCTCCCAGTCCCAGTGGAAGGGAATGTGAATTAGCAGCCATGTTGTGTCCCTCCCCCTCCCAGTGGAAGGGAATGTGAATTAGCAGCCATGTTGTGTCCTCCCCCTCCCAGTGGCAGTGGAAGGGAATGTGAATTAGCAGCCATGTTGTGTCCCTCCCCCTCCCCCTCCCAGTGGAAGTGAATGTGAATTAGCAGCCATGTTGTGTCCTCCCCATCCCAGTTGCAGTGGAAGGGAATGTGAATTAGCAGCCATGTTGTGTCCCTCCCCCTCCCAGTTGCAGTGGAAGGGAATGTGAATTAGCAGCCATGTTGTGTCCCTCCCCCTCCCAGTGGAAGGGAATGTGAATTAGCATCCATGTTGTGTCCCTCCCCCTCCCAGTGGCAGTGGGAAGGGAATGTCGAATTAGCAGCCATGTTGTGTCCCTCCCCCTCCCCAGTGGCAGTGGAAGGAATGTGAATTAGCAGCCAGGTTGTGTCCTCCCCCTCCCAGTTGCAGTAGAAGGGATGTGAATTAGCAGCCATGTTGTGTCCTCCCCCTCCCAGTCGCCCAGTGGACGGGGATGTGAATTCAGCAGCCATGTTGTGTCCCTCCCCCTCCCCAGGTCCCAGTGGAAGGGAATGTGAATTAGCAGCCATGTTGTGTCCCTCCCCTCCCATTTGCAGTGGAAGGGAATGTGAATTAGCATCCATGTTGTGTCCCTCCCCCTCCCAGTCCCAGTGGAAGGAATGTGAATTAGCAGCCATGTTGTGTCCCTCCCCCTCCCAGTTGCAGTGGAAGGAATGTGAATTAGCAGCAATGTTGTATCCCTCCCCCTCCCAGTGGAAGGGAATGTGAATTAGCAGCCATGTTGTGTCCCTCCCCCTCCCAGTGGAAGGGAATGTGAATTAGCAGCCATGTTGTGTCCCTCCCCCTCCCAGTGGAAGGGAATGTGAATTAGCAGCCATGTTGTGTCCCTCCACCCTCCCAGTCCCAGTGGAAGGGAATGTGAATTAGCAGCCATGTTGTGTCCCTCCCCCTCCCAGGTCCCAGTAGAAGGGAATGTGAATTAGCAGCCATGTTGTGTCCCTCCCCCCTCCCAGTTGCAGTGGAAGGGAATGTGAATTAGCAGCCATGTTGTGTCCTCCCCCTCCCAGTTGCAGTGGAAGGGAATGTGAATTAGCAGCCATGTTGTGTCCTCCCCCTCCCAGTTGCAGTGGAAGGGAATGTGAATTAGCAGCCATGTTGTGTCCCTCCCCCTCCCAGTCGCAGTGGAAGGGAATGTGAATTAGCAGCCATGTTGTGTCCCTCCCCCTCCCAGTTGAAGGGAATGTGAATTAGCAGCCATGTTGTGTCCCTCCCCCTCCCAGTGGAAGGGAATGTGAATTAGCAGCCATGTTGTGTCCCTCCCCCTCCCAGTGGCAGTGGAAGGGAATGTGAATTAGCAGCCATGTTGTGTCCCTCCCCCTCCCAGTGGCAGTGGAAGGGATTGTGAATTAGCAGCCATGTTGTGTCCCTCCCCCTCCCAGTGGAAGGGAATGTGAATTAGCAGCCATGTTGTGTCCCTCCCCCTCCCAGTTGCAGTGGAAGGGAATGTGAATTAGCAGCCATGTTGTGTCCCTCCCCCTCCCAGTCGCAGTGGAAGGGAATGTGAATTAGCAGCCATGTTGTGTCCCTCCCCCTCCCAGTGGAAGGGAATGTGAATTAGCAGCCATGTTGTGTCCCTCCCCCTCCCAGTGGAAGGGAATGTGAATTAGCAGCCATGTTGTGTCCCTCCCCCTCCCAGTCCCAGTGGAAGGGAATGTGAATTAGCAGCCATGTTGTGTCCCTCCCCCTCCCAGTCCCAGTGGAAGGGAATGTGAATTAGCAGCCATGTTGTGTCCCTCCCCCTCCCAGTGGAAGGGAATGTGAATTAGCAGCCATGTTGTGTCCTCCCCCTCCCAGTGGCAGTGGAAGGGAATGTGAATTAGCAGCCATGTTGTTGTCCCTCCCCCTCCCCCTCCCAGTGGAAGTGAATGTGAATTAGCAGCCATGTTGTGTCCTCCCCATCCCAGTTGCAGTGGAAGGGAATGTGAATTAGCAGCCATGTTGTGTCCCTCCCCCTCCCAGTTGCAGTGGAAGGGAATGTGAATTAGCAGCCATGTTGTGTCCCTCCCCCTCCCAGTGGAAGGGAATGTGAATTAGCAGCCATGTTGTGTCCCTCCCCCTCCCAGTGGCAGTGGAAGGGAATGTGAATTAGCAGCCATGTTGTGTCCCTCCCCCTCCCAGTGGCAGTGGAAGGGAATGTGAATTAGCAGCCATGTTGTGTCCTCCCCCTCACCAGTTGCAGTAGAAGGGATGTGAATTAGCAGCCATGTTGTGTCCTCCCCCTCCCAGTCGCAGTGGACGGGGATGTGAATTAGCAGCCATGTTGTGTCCCTCCCCCTCCCAGTCCCAGTGGAAGGGAATGTGAATTAGCAGCCATGTTGTGTCCCTCCCCCTCCCATTTGCAGTGGAAGGGAATGTGAATTAGCATCCATGTTGTGTCCCTCCCCCTCCCAGTCCCAGTGGAAGGGAATGTGAATTAGCAGCCATGTTGTGTCCCTCCCCCTCCCAGTTGCAGTGGAAGGGAATGTGAATTAGCAGCCATGTTGTATCCCTCCCCCTCCCAGTGGAAGGGAATGTGAATTAGCAGCCATGTTGTGTCCCTCCCCCTCCCAGTGGAAGGGAATGTGAATTAGCAGCCATGTTGTGTCCCTCCCCCTCCCAGTGGAAGGGAATGTGAATTAGCAGCCATGTTGTGTCCCTCCACCCTCCCAGTCCCAGTGGAAGGGAATGTGAATTAGCAGCCATGTTGTGTCCCTCCCCCTCCCAGTCCCAGTAGAAGGGAATGTGAATTAGCAGCCATGTTGTGTCCTCCCCCTCCCAGTTGCAGTGGAAGGGAATGTGAATTAGCAGCCATGTTGTGTCCTCCCCCTCCCAGTTGCAGTGGAAGGGAATGTGAATTAGCAGCCATGTTGTGTCCTCCCCCTCCCAGTTGCAGTGGAAGGGAATGTGAATTAGCAGCCATGTTGTGTCCCTCCCCCTCCCAGTCGCAGTGGAAGGGAATGTGAATTAGCAGCCATGTTGTGTCCCTCCCCCTCCCAGTTGCAGTGGAAGGGAATGTGAATTAGCAGCCATGTTGTGTCCCTCCCCCTCCCAGTGGAAGGGAATGTGAATTAGCAGCCATGTTGTGTCCCTCCCCCTCCCAGTTGCAGTAGAAGGGAATGTGAATTAGCGGCCATGTTGTGTCCCTCCCCCTCCCAGTTGCAGTGGAAGGGGATGTGAATTAGCAGCCATGTTGTGTCCCTCCCCCTCCCAGTGGAAGGGAATGTGAATTAGCAGCCATGTTGTGTCCCTCCCCCTCCCAGTCCCAGTGGAAGGGAATGTGAATTAGCAGCCATGTTGTGTCCCTCCCCCTCCCAGTCCCAGTGGAAGGGAATGTGAATTAGCAGCCATGTTGTGTCCCTCCCCCTCCCAGTGGAAGGGAATGTGAATTAGCAGCCATGTTGTGTCCTCCCCCTCCCAGTGGCAGTGGAAGGGAATGTGAATTAGCAGCCATGTTGTGTCCCTCCCCCTCCCCCTCCCAGTGGAAGTGAATGTGAATTAGCAGCCATGTTGTGTCCTCCCCATCCCAGTTGCAGTGGAAGGGAATGTGAATTAGCAGCCATGTTGTGTCCCTCCCCCTCCCAGTTGCAGTGGAAGGGAATGTGAATTAGCAGCCATGTTGTGTCCCTCCCCCTCCCAGTGGAAGGGAATGTGAATTAGCAGCCATGTTGTGTCCCTCCCCCTCCCAGTGGCAGTGGAAGGGAATGTGAATTAGCAGCCATGTTGTGTCCCTCCCCCTCCCAGTGGCAGTGGAAGGGAATGTGAATTAGCAGCCATGTTGTGTCCTCCCCCTCCCAGTTGCAGTAGAAGGGATGTGAATTAGCAGCCATGTTGTGTCCTCCCCCTCCCAGTCGCAGTGGACGGGGATGTGAATTAGCAGCCATGTTGTGTCCCTCCCCCTCCCAGTCCCAGTGGAAGGGAATGTGAATTAGCAGCCATGTTGTGTCCCTCCCCCTCCCATTTGCAGTGGAAGGGAATGTGAATTAGCATCCATGTTGTGTCCCTCCCCCTCCCAGTCCCAGTGGAAGGGAATGTGAATTAGCAGCCATGTTGTGTCCCTCCCCCTCCCAGTTGCAGTGGAAGGGAATGTGAATTAGCAGCCATGTTGTATCCCTCCCCCTCCCAGTGGAAGGGAATGTGAATTAGCAGCCATGTTGTGTCCCTCCCCCTCCCAGTGGAAGGGAATGTGAATTAGCAGCCATGTTGTGTCCCTCCCCCTCCCAGTGGAAGGGAATGTGAATTAGCAGCCATGTTGTGTCCCTCCACCCTCCCAGTCCCAGTGGAAGGGAATGTGAATTAGCAGCCATGTTGTGTCCCTCCCCCTCCCAGTCCCAGTAGAAGGGAATGTGAATTAGCAGCCATGTTGTGTCCTCCCCCTCCCAGTTGCAGTGGAAGGGAATGTGAATTAGCAGCCATGTTGTGTCCTCCCCCTCCCAGTTGCAGTGGAAGGGAATGTGAATTAGCAGCCATGTTGTGTCCTCCCCCTCCCAGTTGCAGTGGAAGGGAATGTGAATTAGCAGCCATGTTGTGTCCCTCCCCCTCCCAGTCGCAGTGGAAGGGAATGTGAATTAGCAGCCATGTTGTGTCCCTCCCCCTCCCAGTTGAAGGGAATGTGAATTAGCAGCCATGTTGTGTCCCTCCCCCTCCCAGTGGAAGGGAATGTGAATTAGCAGCCATGTTGTGTCCCTCCCCCTCCCAGTGGCAGTGGAAGGGAATGTGAATTAGCAGCCATGTTGTGTCCCTCCCCCTCCCAGTGGCAGTGGAAGGGATTGTGAATTAGCAGCCATGTTGTGTCCCTCCCCCTCCCAGTGGAAGGGAATGTGAATTAGCAGCCATGTTGTGTCCCTCCCCCTCCCAGTTGCAGTGGAAGGGAATGTGAATTAGCAGCCATGTTGTGTCCCTCCCCCTCCCAGTCGCAGTGGAAGGGAATGTGAATTAGCAGCCATGTTGTGTCCCTCCCCCTCCCAGTGGAAGGGAATGTGAATTAGCAGCCATGTTGTGTCCCTCCCCCTCCCAGTGGAAGGGAATGTGAATTAGCAGCCATGTTGTGTCCCTCCCCCTCCCAGTCCCAGTGGAAGGGAATGTGAATTAGCAGCCATGTTGTGTCCCTCCCCCTCCCAGTCCCAGTGGAAGGGAATGTGAATTAGCAGCCATGTTGTGTCCCTCCCCCTCCCAGTGGAAGGGAATGTGAATTAGCAGCCATGTTGTGTCCTCCCCCTCCCAGTGGCAGTGGAAGGGAATGTGAATTAGCAGCCATGTTGTGTCCCTCCCCCTCCCCCTCCCAGTGGAAGTGAATGTGAATTAGCAGCCATGTTGTGTCCTCCCCATCCCAGTTGCAGTGGAAGGGAATGTGAATTAGCAGCCATGTTGTGTCCCTCCCCCTCCCAGTTGCAGTGGAAGGGAATGTGAATTAGCAGCCATGTTGTGTCCCTCCCCCTCCCAGTGGAAGGGAATGTGAATTAGCAGCCATGTTGTGTCCCTCCCCCTCCCAGTGGCAGTGGAAGGGAATGTGAATTAGCAGCCATGTTGTGTCCCTCCCCCTCCCAGTGGCAGTGGAAGGGAATGTGAATTAGCAGCCATGTTGTGTCCTCCCCCTCCCAGTTGCAGTAGAAGGGATGTGAATTAGCAGCCATGTTGTGTCCTCCCCCTCCCAGTCGCAGTGGACGGGGATGTGAATTAGCAGCCATGTTGTGTCCCTCCCCCTCCCAGTCCCAGTGGAAGGGAATGTGAATTAGCAGCCATGTTGTGTCCCTCCCCCTCCCATTTGCAGTGGAAGGGAATGTGAATTAGCATCCATGTTGTGTCCCTCCCCCTCCCAGTCCCAGTGGAAGGGAATGTGAATTAGCAGCCATGTTGTGTCCCTCCCCCTCCCAGTTGCAGTGGAAGGGAATGTGAATTAGCAGCCATGTTGTATCCCTCCCCCTCCCAGTGGAAGGGAATGTGAATTAGCAGCCATGTTGTGTCCCTCCCCCTCCCAGTGGAAGGGAATGTGAATTAGCAGCCATGTTGTGTCCCTCCCCCTCCCAGTGGAAGGGAATGTGAATTAGCAGCCATGTTGTGTCCCTCCACCCTCCCAGTCCCAGTGGAAGGGAATGTGAATTAGCAGCCATGTTGTGTCCCTCCCCCTCCCAGTCCCAGTAGAAGGGAATGTGAATTAGCAGCCATGTTGTGTCCTCCCCCTCCCAGTTGCAGTGGAAGGGAATGTGAATTAGCAGCCATGTTGTGTCCTCCCCCTCCCAGTTGCAGTGGAAGGGAATGTGAATTAGCAGCCATGTTGTGTCCTCCCCCTCCCAGTTGCAGTGGAAGGGAATGTGAATTAGCAGCCATGTTGTGTCCCTCCCCCTCCCAGTCGCAGTGGAAGGGAATGTGAATTAGCAGCCATGTTGTGTCCCTCCCCCTCCCAGTTGCAGTGGAAGGGAATGTGAATTAGCAGCCATGTTGTGTCCCTCCCCCTCCCAGTGGAAGGGAATGTGAATTAGCAGCCATGTTGTGTCCCTCCCCCTCCCAGTTGCAGTAGAAGGGAATGTGAATTAGCGGCCATGTTGTGTCCCTCCCCCTCCCAGTTGCAGTGGAAGGGGATGTGAATTAGCAGCCATGTTGTGTCCCTCCCCCTTCCCCTCCCAGTGGAAGGGAATGTGAATTAGCAGCCATGTTGTGTCCCTCCCCCTCCCAGTGGAAGGGAATGTGAATTAGCAGCCATGTTGTGTCCCTCCCCCTCCCATTCGCAGTGGAAGGGAATGTGAATTAGCAGCCATGTTGTGTCCCTCCCCCTCCCAGTCCCAGTGGAAGGGAATGTGAATTAGCAGCCATGTTGTGTCCTCCCCCTCCCAGTGGAAGGGAATGTGAATTAGCAGCCATGTTGTGTCCTCCCCCTCCCAGTTGCAGTGGAAGGGAATGTGAATTAGCAGCCATGTTGTGTCCCTCCCCCACCCAGTGGAAGGGAATGTGAATTAGCAGCCATGTTGTGTCCCTCCCCCTCCCAGTCCCAGTGGAAGGGAATGTGAATGAATTAAAGCGGCAGTACCTCCAGACCACGCGTTGGGGCAGCCTGCCCAGGGCTCCAGCCAGTTTGTGAGTGATATCCTCTGAGAGGTATTTGACGCCGGCGCCAAACGATACCACCACGAAACCATGCTCCGCCGTGTCATTTACCCACGACTCAAAGTCCTGCAGAACACACACACACAGACAGACACACAGAGAGAGAGGAGACAGTTCAAATCTAGACAAAGGACTATCTGTTATCCAACACACACAGAGAGAGAGACACACACACAGAACAACACACAGAGACACAGACACACCTAACACCCCGTGACTACTGTCTCCACGACTACTGTATCCCCGGACGCTGTTTACATCATCATCAAACTTTATTGATATCAAACAGAGAACTAAACCATGCCAGCACAACGGTCACATGATCATGATCACACACACACACACACACACACACACACACACACACACACACACACACACACACACACACACACACACACACACACACACACACACACACACACACACACACAGTCACCAACTAAATAGGTCATCTTCCTGAAGAACTAAAGCCAACTGATGTATCATAGTAAACAGAGCTGTTTGTGCTTTGGTTCAGGCTTACTCATTTGTCATTGTCACAGTGTGTCTCAAAATGGCCCTCTATTCTCTATGTAGTGTGATATGGAACAGGGTTCCAATGGGACCTATCAGCCTTTAGGCAGGAAGAGGTTCTGTCTAGCTAACACAAAAAACAGGTTCCTGTTATTGTTGACGGTAAAAACGTTTTTTTTTTAAGTAGGCTAGACATATCAGACATAGACCTGCTATCAGCTTCCTCTAAGACAACTGAGATAGCTACATGTTGGGTCAAAGTCAGAAGAAGCCTATGCAGGTTAGCATGATGGTTAGCAGGTTAGGTATCCTGTTATCAAAGCTCTTTAGCCGTTAGCAATGTTAGCATGATGGTTAACTGTGTCTCATTACGTATCCTGTTATCAAAGCTCTTTAGCCGTTAGCAATGTTAGCATGATGGTTAACTGTTTCTCATTACGTATCCTGTTATCAAAGCTCTTTAGCCGTTAGCAATGTTAGCATGATGGTTAACTGTGTCTCATTACGTATCCTGTTATCAAAGCTCTTTAGCCGTTAGCATGATGGCTAACTGTGTCTCATTAGGTATCCTGTTATCAAAGCTCTTTAGCCGTTAGCAATGTTAGCATGATGGTTAACTGTGTCTCATTACGTATCCTGTTATCAAAGCTCTTTAGCCGTTAGCATGATGGTTAACTGTGTCTCATTAGGTATCCCGTTATCAAAGCTCTTTAGCCATTAGCAATGTTAGCATGATGGTTAACTGTGTCTCATTACGTATCCTGTTATCAAAGCTCTTTAGCCGTTAGCATGATGGTTAACTGTGTCTCATTACGTATCCTGTTATCAAAGCTCTTTAGCCATTAGCAATGTTAGCATGATGGTTAACTGTTTCTCATTACGTATCCTGTTATCAAAGCTCTTTAGCCGTTAGCATGATGGTTAACTGTTTCTCATTACGTATCCTGTTATCAAAGCTCTTTAGCCGTTAGCAATGTTAGCACTATGGTTAACTGTTTCTCATTACGTATCCTGTTATCAAAGCTCTTTAGCCGTTAGCAATGTTAGCGTGATGGTTAACTGTGTCTCATTACGTATCCTGTTATCAAAGCTCTTTAGCCGTTAGCAATGCTAGCATGATGGTTAACTGTGTCTCATTACGTATCCTGTTATCAAAGCTCTTTAGCCGTTAGCAATGTTAGCATGATGGTTAACTGTTTCTCATTACGTATCCTGTTATCAAAGCTCTTTAGCCGTTAGCAATGTTAGCATGATGGTTAACTGTGTCTCATTAGGTATCCTGTTATCAAAGCTCTTTAGCCGTTAGCAATGTTAGCATGATGGTTAACTGTGTCTCATTACATATCCTGTTATCAAACCTCTTTAGCCGTTAGCAATGTTAGCATGATGGTTAACTGTGTCTCATTACGTATCCTGTTATCAAACCTCTTTAGCCGTTAGCAATGTTAGCATGATGGTTAACTGTGTCTCATTACATATCCAGTTAATAAAGCTCCTTAGCCGTTAGCAATGTTAGCATGATGGTTAACTGTGTTTAGCATGCTGTAGCCAGTTAGCTAGCCTGGTAATAGGGAACTATAGTGCCCTGTGTTGGTTAATAATGCATTGCATATGTCACATTAAGACAAATTGTGCCAGAACACTGAGCCCGGTCTGAAAAGGCCTCATTTGGGTGACTGGGAGGGAGGGAATGATGTGAAGATAGGGGGAGAGAGGGATGAGAGGGGAGCAGAGATGGTCTCTAGGCAGATTGTTTGTGTGTGTGTGTGTGTGTGTGTGTGTGTGTGTGTGTGTGTGTGTGTGTGTGTGTGTGTGTGTGTGTGTGTGTGTGTGTGTGTGTGTGTGTGTGTGTGTGTGTGTGTGTGTGTGTGTAAGCTCTGGGGATGGCACGGGCTATTAACCTAGGACACACTGGTCCCAGTGTCTCTACAACACAGACCCTGTACGTGTGTTTGTATCACAGGCCCAGAGAGAGAGAGAGAAAGAGGGGGAGAGACAGAGAGAGAGAGAGAAAGAGGGGGAGAGCGAGAGAGAGAAAGAAGGGGAGAGAGAGAGAGAGAAAGAAGGGGAGAGAGAGAGAGAGAAAGAAGGGGAGAGCGAGAGAGAGAAAGAAGGGGAGAGAGAGAGAGAGAGAGAGAGAAGGGGAGAGCGAGAGAGAGAGAGAGAGAGAGAGAGAGAGAGGGGGAGAGACAGAGAGAGAAAGAGGGGGAGAGCGAGATAGAGAGAAAGAGAGGGAGAGAAAGAAAGAGAGAGAGAGGGAGAGAGAGAGATGGGGGCGGAGAGATTATTGTGTTTACAATGGTCCTCTTTTCCACCCTGACCCTCGACCCCACCGCCAGAACAATGCCTTCTTATTGGCTAAAGCCACATTCCACAACCCTCCACACTGGATGCCGGCGGCCCGCGCTCTCTCGTCTCCGTACGTCAGAGCTGACCCCAACCCCGCGAGCTGACCCCAACCCTGCGAGATGACCGCTGAACCATTTGCCCACCCCGCTCGGCATGGCAAGGGCCAACTCAGCCAGATCGATAAAAGAGAGCTTTGTAGTGGGTGTGAGACTTTTTACCTTTATTTAACCAGGTAGGCAAATTGAGAACACGTTCTCATTTACAATTGCGACCTGGCCAAGATAAAGCAAAGCAGTTCGACACATACAACAACACATAGTTACACATGGAGTAAAAACAAACATATAGTCAATAATACAGTGAAAAAAAATAAGTCTATATACAATGTGAGCAAGTGAGGTGAGATAAGGGAGGTGAAGGCAAACAGATATATGTATAAATAAATAAAAATATAAAAAGGCCATGGAGGCGAAGTGAGTACAACACAGCAAGTAAAATAAAAACTAAAAAAACACTGGAATGGTTGGTTTGCATTGGAAGAAAGTGCAAAGTAGAGACAGAAATAATGGGGTGCAAAGGAGCAAAATAAATTAATAAATAAATACAGTAGGTAAAGAGGTAGTTGTTTGGGCTAAATTGTAGATGGGTTATCTGCTTTTGGCCTAAAGAACAGGAACCCGGACTTCACCAAAGAAATCGGAAATACAGACATTGTCATCCTGCAAGAAACATTGTATAGAGGAGACAGACCCACTGGTTGCCCTCTTAAAGGTTACAGAGAGCTGGTAGTCCCATCCACCAAACTACCAGGTGTGAAACAGGGAAGAGACTCAGGGGGTATGCTAATTTGGTATAGAGCAGATCTAACTCACTCTATTCAATTAATCAAAACAGGAACATTTTACTTCTGGCTAGAAATTCAAAAGTTAATTATCTCAACAGAGAAAAATGTCCTCCTGTGTGCTACCTATATCCCCCCACTAGAATCCCCATACTTTAATGAAGACACCTTCTCCATCCTGGAGGGGGAAATCAATAATTTCCAGGCCCAGGGACATGTACTAGTCTGTGGCAACCTAAATGCCAGAACTGGACAAGAACCTGACACCCTCAGCACACAGGGGGACAAACACCTGAATGGAGGTGACAGCATTCCCTCCCCCATATGCCCCCCTAGGCACAACTATGACAACATAACCAACAGAAATGGGTCACAACTCCTGCAGCTCTGTCGCACGCTGGGTATGTACATAGTCAATGGTAGGCTTCGAGGGGACTCCTATGGTAGGTACACCTATAGCTCCTCTCTTGGCAGTAGCACTGTAGACTACTTTATCACTGTCCTCAACCCAGAGTCTCTCAGAGCGTTCACAGTCAGTCCACTGACACCCCTATCAGACCACAGCAAAATCACAGTCTACTTGAACAGAGCAATACTCAATCATGAGGCATCAAAACCAAAGGAACTGAGTAATATTAAGAAATGCTATAGATGGAAGGAAAGTAGTGTGGAAACCTACCAAAAAAACCATTAGGCAACAATAAATTCAATCCCTTTTAGACAACTTCCTGGACCAAAAAAAAATCCAAGATGGCAGCGCAAGTAGGAAGTGTATTTCTGTCTTTGTCTTATCCCGTGTCTTATCCCGTGTCTTATCCCGTGTCTTATCCCATGTCTTATCCCGTGTCTTATCCCGTGTCTTATCCCGTGTCTTATCCCGTGTAAATAGCGGTATTTTTCGTATATATCTTAATCTCTCTTTCTATCTACGAACTAAATATACTTTCCTGCAACCCGCCTCACCCAATGTGGTACGGATCTGCTATTTTTATTCCTTATAACTGGAGCTTCCATCAGGAGCTAGCCAGCTAACTAGCTACTAGTCTCTGTTAGCCACGGCTAGCGGTCATCGCCTTTTTTCCCCCCGGCATCAGCCAGCCTTAACTCGGACAATCACCTGCCAGTCTGCACAGCGCGATATCAACCCAGAGCATATCGGACTGCTTCTCTCTACCATTCTTGCCATTCCTGCCGCTCTGGATCATTACACCGGATCAGTGCAGCTAGCCAGCTGCAAACGAGTGGCTACTGTTAGCTAACGCCTCTGTCGCGAAGCAAGCACCAGCTAGCCTTGAGCTATTGGCCTGGAACCTTTATTGTTGACACGGAGCCCCGCTGATCCATCACGACTGGACTGCCGACGTGATCGCCCGATGTGGTCTCAACAGACTATTCTGTTACGATGTCACCACAGAACCATCTACTAGCCCCGGCCCGCTAGCTTTTCTGAACGCCGTGTCCCCTGCTCGCCTAGCGTAGTAGTGACTACAGAACGGCACCCTGACTCACCTATTGCTGCTCTTCTGACTCTATGATCACTCAGCTACACAGCTGATGTCCGCTGGACTGTTTCAATAACACGGTACCTCAATTTGTTTACCTGTCGCCCCCAGTCATCGAACTCAGGTCCTGTATGTACCTAACTGACCCGCTCTGCGCATTCATCGCCATTTACCCGTTGCTGTCTTAGCTCTCCTGATCAACACCTGTGATTGCTTTATGCCTCTAATGTCAATATGCCTTGTCTACAGCTGTCTTGGCTAGTTTTTATTGCTTTATTTCACTGTAGAGCCCTCAGTCCCGCTCAAAATGCCTTAGATAGCTCTTTCGTCGCACCCCACACACATGCGGAGACCTCGCCTACGTTAATTGACGCCTCCGACACTCTACTCAGCAAATTGGATGCAGTCTATCACAGTGCCATCCGTTTCGTCACCAAAGCCCCATATACTACCCACAACTGCGACCTGTATGCTCTCGTTGGCTGGCCCTCGCTGCATATTCGTTGCCAAACCCATTGGCTGCAGGTCATCTATAAGTCTTTGCTAGGTAAAGCCCCGCCTTATCGCAGCTCCCTGGTCACCATAGCAGCCACCCACCCGTAGCAGGCGCTCCAGCAGGTAAATTTCACTGGTCATCCCCAAAGCCAATTCCTCCTTTGGCCGCCTTTCCTTCCAGTTCTCTGCTGCCAATGACTGGAACGAACTGAAAAAAATCACTGAAGCTCGAGACTCATATCTCCCTCACTAGCTTTAAGCACCAGCTGTCAGAGCAGCTCACAGATCACTGTATTTGTACACAGCACATCTGTAAACAGCCCATCCAACTACCTCATCCCCATACTGTTATTTATTTTATTTATTTTGTTCCTTTGCACCCCAGAATCTTTACTTGCACACTCATCTTCTGCACATCTTTCACTCCAGTGTTTAATTGCTATATTGTAATTATTTCACCACTATGACCTATTTATTGCCTTACCTCCCTTATCCTACCTCAATTGCACTCACTGTATATAGACTTTTCTACTGTATGTTTGTTTATTCCATGTGTAACTCTGTGTTGTTGTTTGTATTGCACTGCTCTGCTTTATCTTGGCCAGGTCACAGTTGTAAATGAGAACTTGTTCTAAACAAGGACTGTGGAGGAGACTAACCATAGATATAACACTGGAGGAGACCAACCATAGATATAACACTGGAGGAGACCAACCATAGATATAACACTGGAGGAGACTAACCATAGATATAACACTGGAGGAGACCAACCATAGATATAACACTGGAGGAGACCAACCATAGATATAACACTGGAGGAGGAGACCAACCATAGATATAACACTGGAGGAGACCAACCATAGATATAACACTGGAGGAGACCAACCATAGATATAACACTGGAGGAGGAGACCAACCATAGATATAACACTGGAGGAGGAGACCAACCATAGATATAACACTGGAGGAGGAGACCAACCATAGATATAACACTGGAGGAGGAGACCAACCATAGATATAACACTGGAGGAGACCAACCATAGATATAACACTGGAGGAGACCAACCATAGATATAACACTGGAGGAGACCAACCATAGATATAACACTGGAGGAGACTAACCATAGATATAACACTGGAGGAGACTAACCATAGATATAACACTGGAGGAGACCAACCATAGATGTAACACTGGAGGAGACCAACCATAGATATAACACTGGAGGAGACCAACCATAGATATAACACTGGAGGAGACCAACCATAGATACAACACTGGAGGAGACCAACCATAGATATAACACTGGAGGAGACCAACCATAGATATAACACTGGAGGAGACCAACCATAGATATAACACTGGAGGAGGAGACCAACCATAGATATAACACTGGAGGAGGAGACCAACCATAGATATAACACTGGAGGAGGAGACCAACCATAGATATAACACTGGAGGAGACCAACCATAGATATAACACTGGAGGAGACCAACCATAGATATAACACTGGAGGAGACTAACACTGGAGGAGACCGACCATAGATATAACACTGGAGAAGAACCAACCATAGATATAACACTGGAGGAGACTAACACTGGAGGAGACCGACCATAGATATAACACTGGAGGAGAACCAACCATAGATATAACACTGGAGGAGACCAACCATAGATATAACACTGGAGGAGACTAACACTGGAGGAGACCAACCATAGATATAACACTGGAGGAGACTAACCATAGATATAACACTGGAGGAGACCAACCATAGATATAACACTGGAGGAGACCAACCATTGATATAACACTGGAGGAGACCAACAATAGATATAACACTGGAGGAGGAGACCAACCATAGATATAACACTGGAGGAGGAGACCAACCATAGATATAACACTGGAGGAGGAGACCAACCATAGATATAACACTGGAGGAGGAGACCAACCATAGATATAACACTGGAGGAGACCAACCATAGATATAACACTGGAGGAGACCAACCATAGATATAACACTGGAGGAGACCAACCATAGATATAACACTGGAGGAGACCAACCATAGATATAACACTGGAGGAGGAGACCAACCATAGATATAACACTGGAGGAGGAGACCAACCATAGATATAACACTGGAGGAGGAGACCAACCATAGATATAACACTGGAGGAGAACCAACCATAGATATAACACTGGAGGAGACCAACCATAGATATAACACTGGAGGAGACCAACCATAGATATAACACTGGAGGAGAACCAACCATAGATATAACACTGGAGGAGAACCAACCATAGATATAACACTGGAGGAGAACCAACCATAGATATAACACTGGAGGAGACCAACCATAGATATAACACTGGAGGAGACCAACCATAGATATAACACTGGAGGAGACCAACCATAGATATAACACTGGAGGAGACCAACCATAGATATAACACTGGAGGAGACCAACCATAGATATAACACTGGAGGAGACCAACCATAGATATAACACTAGGAGACTAACCATAGATATAACACTGGAGGAGACCAACCATAGATATAACACTAGGAGACTAACCATAGATATAACACTGGAGGAGACCAACCATAGATATAACACTGGAGGAGACTAACCATAGATATAACACTGGAGGAGACCAACCATAGATATAACACTGGAGGAGACTAACCATAGATATAACACTGGAGAAGACCAACCATAGATATAACACTGGAGGAGACCAACCATAGATATAACACTGGAGGAGACCAACGATAGATATAACACTGGAGGAGACCAACCATGGATATAACACTGGAGGAGACCAACCATAGATATTACACTGTGGAGGAGACCAACCATAGATATCACACTGGAGGAGACCAACCATAGATATAACACTGGAGGAGACCAACACTGGAGGAGACTAACCATAGATATAACACTGGAGGAGACCAACCATAGATATAACACTGGAGGAGACCAACACTGGAGGAGACTAACCATAGATATAACACTGGAGGAGACCAGCCATAGATATAACACTGGAGGAGACCAACCATAGATATAACACTGGAGGAGACCAACCATAGATATAACACTGGAGGAGACCAACCATAGATATAACACTGGAGGAGACCAACCATAGATATAACACTGGAGGAGACCAACCATAGATATAATACTGGAGGAGACTAACCATAGATATAACACTGGAGGAGACTAACCATAGATATAACACTGGAGGAGACCAACCATAGATATAACAATGGAGGAGACCAACCATAGATATAACACTGGAGGAGACCAACCATAGATATAACACTGGAGGAGACCAACCATAGATATAACACTGGAGGAGACCAACCATAGATATAACACTGGAGGAGACTAACACTGGAGGAGACCGACCATAGATATAACACTGGAGGAGAACCAACCATAGATATAACACTGGAGGAGACTAACACTGGAGGAGACCGACCATAGATATAACACTGGAGGAGACCAACCATAGATATAACACTGGAGGAGACTAACACTGGAGGAGACCAACCATAGATATAACACTGGAGGAGACCAACCATAGATATAACACTGGAGGAGACCAACCATAGATATAACACTGGAGGAGAACCAACCATAGATATAACACTGGAGGAGGAGACCAACCATAGATATAACACTGGAGGAGCCCAAACATAGATATAACACTGGAGGAGACCAACCATAGATATAACACTGGAGGAGACTAACACTGGAGGAGACCGACCATAGATATAACACTGGGGAAGAACCAACCATAGATATAACACTGGAGGAGACTAACACTGGAGGAGACCGACCAAAGATATAACACTGGAGGAGAACCAACCATAGATATAACACTGGAGGAGACCAACCATAGATATAACACTGGAGGAGACCAACCATAGATATAACACTGGAGGAGACTAACACTGGAGGAGACCAACCATAGATATAACACTGGAGGAGACTAACCATAGATATAACACTGGAGGAGACCAACCATAGATATAACACTGGAGGAGACCAACCATAGATATAACACTGGAGGAGACCAACCATAGATATAACACTGGAGGAGACTAACCATAGATATAACACTGGAGGAGACCAACCATAGATATAACACTGGAGGAGACCAACCATAGATATAACACTGGAGAAGACCAACCATAGATATAACACTGGAGGAGACCAACCATAGATATAACACTGGAGGAGACCAACCATAGATATAACACTGGAGGAGACCAACCATAGATATAACACTGGAGGAGACCAACCATAGATATAACACTGTGGAGGAGACCAACCATAGATATAACACTGGAGGAGACCAACCATAGATATAACACTGGAGGAGACCAACCAAAGATATTACACTGGAGGAGGAGATCAACCATAAATATAACACTGGAGGAGACCAACCATAGATATAACACTGGAGGAGACCAACACTGGAGGAGACTAACCATAGATATAACACTG
>NW_024060992.1:0-18190 GCF_016432855.1 Salvelinus namaycush
TGGTGAACTCTGTTATCTCTCTGTTTAATGCAGTACCTCAGATAATGGTGAACTCTGTTATCTCTCTGTTTAATGCAGTACCTCAGATAATGGTGAACTCTGTTATCTCTCTGTTTAATGCTGTACCTCTGATAATGGTGAACTCTGTTATCTCTCTGTTTAATGCAGTACCTCTGAAAATGGTGAACTCTGTGTGTGTCGTCCTTCTGCTATCGTTTGGCAGAAGGAGGATGGAGAGATGTAGGCTGGAGAGGTGAAGGAGGATGGAGAGATGTAGGCTGGAGAGGTGAATGAGGATGGAGAAGTGAAGGAGGATGGAGAGGTGAAGGAGGATGGAGAGGTGAAGGAGGATGGAGAGGTGAAGGAGGATGGAAAGGTGAAGGAGGCTGGAGAGGTGAAGGAGGCTAGAGTGGTGAAGGAGGCTGGAGAGGTGAAGGAGGCTAGAGAGGTGAAGGAGGATGGAGAGGTGAATGAGGATGGAGAGGTGAAGGAGGATGGAGAGGTGAAGGAGGCTGGAGAGGTGAAGGAGGCTATAGCGATGAAGGAGGCTGGAGAGGTGAAGGAGGCTAAAGAGGTGAAGGAGGATGGAGAGGTGAAGGAGGATGGAGAGTTGAAGGAGGCTGGAGAGGTGAAGGAGGCTGGAGATGTGAATGATGATGGAAAGATGTAGGCTGGAGAGGTGAAGGAGGCTGGAGAAGTGAAGGAGGATGGAGAGGTGAAGGAGGATGGAGAGGTGAAGGAGGATGGAAAGGTGAAGGAGGCTGGAGAGGTGAAGGAGGCTAGAGTAGTGAAGGAGGCTGGAGAGGTTAAGGAGGCTAGAGAGGTGAAGGCGGATGGAGAGGTGAATGAGGATGGAGAGGTGAAGGAGGATGGAGAGGTGAAGGAGGCTGGAGAGGTGAAGGAGGCTGGAGAGGTGAAGGAGGCTAGAGAGGTGAAGGAGGATGGAGAGGTGAAGGAGGCTGGAGAGGTGAAGGAGGATGGAGAGGTGAAGGAGGATGGAGAGGTGAAGGAGTATGGAGAGGTGAAGGAGGATGGAGAGGTGAAGGAGGCTAGAGAGGTGAAGGAGGCTAAAGAGGTGAAGGAGGATGGAGAGGTGAAGGAGGATGGAGAGGTGAAGGAGGATGGAGAGGTGAAGGAGGCTAGAGAGGTGAAGGAGGATGGAGAGGTGAAGGAGGATGGAGAGGTGAAGGAGGCTAAAGAGGTGAAGGAGGATGGAGAGGTGAAGGAGGATGGAGAGGTGAAGGAGGCTAGAGAGGTGAAGGAGGATGGAGAGGTGAAGGAGGATGGAGAGGTGAAGGAGGCTATAGAGGTGAATGAGGCTGGAGAGGTGAAGGAGGCTAGAGAGGTGAAGGAGGATGGAGAGGTGAAGGAGGATGGAGAGGTGAAGGAGGATGGAGAGGTGAAGGAGGCTAGAGAGGTGAAGGAGGATGGAGAGGTGAATGAGGATGGAGAGGTGAAGGAGGATGGAGAGGTGAAGGAGGCTAGAGAGGTGAAGGAGGATGGAGAGGTGAATGAGGATGGAGAGGTGAAGGAAGATGGAGAGGTGAAGGAGGCTGGAGAGGTGAAGGAGGCTGGAGATGTGAATGATGATGGAAAGATGTAGGCTGGAGAGGTGAAGGAGGCTGGAGAAGTGAAGGAGGATGGAGAGGTGAAGGAGGATGGAGAGGTGAAGGAGGATGGAAAGGTGAAGGAGGCTGGAGAGGTGAAGGAGGCTAGAGTAGTGAAGGAGGCTGTAGAGGTGAAGGAGGCTAGAGAGGTGAAGGAGGATGGAGAGGTGAAGGAGGCTGGAGATGTGAATGATGATGGAGAGGTGAAGGAGGCTGGAGAGGTGAAGGAGGATGGAGAGGTGAAGGAGGATGGAGAGGTGAAGGAGGCTAGAGAGGTGAAGGAGGATGGAGAGGTGAAGGAGGATGGAGAGGTGAAGGAGGCTAGAGAGGTGAAGGAGGATGGAGAGGTGAAGGAGGATGGAGAGGTGAAGGAGGCTGGAGAGGTGAAGGAGGATGGAGAGGTGAAGGAGGCTGGAGAGGTGAAGGAGGATGGAGAGGTGAAGGAGGCTAGAGAGGTGAAGGAGGCTGGAGATGTGAATGATGATGGAGAGGTGAAGGAGGATGGAAAGGTGAAGGAGGCTGGAGAGGTGAAGGAGGATGGAGAGGTGAAGGAGGCTGGAGAGGTGAAGGAGGCTGGAGAGGTGAAGGAGGCTGGAGAGGTGAAGGAGGATGGAGAGGTGTAGGAGGCTGGAGAGGTGAAGGAGGATGGAGAGGTGAAGGAGGCTGGAGAGGTGTAGGAGGCTGGAGAGGTGAAGGAGGCTGGAGAGGTGTAGGAGGATGGAGAGGTGAAGGAGGCTGGAGAGGTGAAGGAGGATGGAGAGGTGTAGGAGGCTGGAGAGGTGAAGGAGGATGGAGAGGTGAAGGAGGATGGAGAGGTGAATGAGGATGGAGAGGTCAAGGAGGATGGAGAGGTGAAGGAGGATGGAGAGGTGTAGGCTGGAGAGGCTGGAGAGGAGAATGAGGATGGAGAGGTCAAGGAGGATGGAGAGGTGAATGAGGATGGAGAGGTGAAGGAGGCTGGAGAGGAGAAGGAGGATGGAGAGGTGAAGGAGGCTGGAGAGGTTAATGAGGATGGAGAGGTCAAGGAGGATGGAGAGGTGAAGGAGGATGGAGAGGTGTAGGCTGGAGAGGTGAAGGAGGCTGGAGAGGAGAAGGAGGATGGAGAGATGAAGGAGGCTGGAGAGGTGAATGAAGCTGGAGATGTGAAGGAGGATGGAGAGGTGAATGATGATTGAAAGATGTAGGCTGGAGAGGTGAAGGAGGCTGGAGAGATAAAGGAGGATGGAGAGATGTAGGTTGGAGAGGTGAAGGAGGATGGAGAGGTGAAGGAGGATGGAGGCTGGAGAGGTGAACGAGGATGGAGAGGTGTAGGCTGGAGAGGTGAAGGAGTATGGAGAGGTGAAGGAGGCTGGAGAGGTGAAGGAGGATGGAGAGGTGAAGGAGGCTGGAGATGTGAATTATGATGGAAAGATGTAGGCTGGAGAGGTGAAGGAGGCTGGAGAGGTGAAGGAGGATGGAGAGGTGAAGGAGGTTGGAGAGGTGAAGGAGGATGGAAAGGTGAAGGAGGCTGGAGAGGTGAAGGAGGATGGAGAGGTGAAGGAGGATGGAGAGGTGAAGGAGGATAGAAAGGTGAAGGAGGCTTGAGAGGTGAAGGAGGATAGAGTGGTGAAGGAGGCTGGAGAGGTGAAGGAGGCTAGAGAGGTGAAGGAGGATGGAGAGGTGAATGAGGATGGAGAAGTCAAGGAGGATGGAGAGGTGAAGGAGGATGGAGAGGTGTGTGCTGGAGATGTGAAGGAGGCTGGAGAGGAGAATGAGGATGGAGAGATCAAGGAGGATGGAGAGGTGAAGGAGGATGGAGAGGTGTAGGCTGGAGAGGTGAAGGAGGCTGGAGAGGAGAAGGAGGATGGAGAGGTGAAGGAGGCTGGAGAGGTGAATGAGGATGGAGAGGTCAAGGAGGATGGAGAGGTGAAGGAGGATGGAGAGGTGTAGGCTGGAGAGGTGAAGGAGGCTGGAGAGGAGAAGGAGGATGGAGAGGAGAAGGAGGATGGAGAGGTGAAGGAGGATGGAGAGGTGAAGGAGGCTGGAGAGGTGAATGAGGATGGAGAGGTCAAGGAGGATGGAGAGGTGAATGAGGATGGAGAGGTGTAGGCTGGAGAGGTGAAGGAGGCTGGAGAGGAGAAGGAGGATGGAGACGTGAAGGAGGCTGGAGAGGTGAATGAGGATGGAGAGGTCAAGGAGGATGGAGAGGTGAAGGAGGATGGAGAGGTGTAGGCTGGAGAGGTGAAGGAGGCTGGAGAGGAGAAGGAGGATGGAGAGATGAAGGAGGCTGGAGAGGTGAATGAAGCTGGAGATGTGAAGGAGGATGGAGAGGTGAATGATGATGGAAAGATGTAGGCTGGAGAGGTGAAGGAGGCTGGAGAGGTAAAGGAGGATGGAGAGATGAAGGATGGAGAGATGTAGGCTGGAGAGGTGAAGGAGGCTGGAGAGGTAAAGGAGGATGGAGAGATGTAGGTTGGAGAGGTGAAGGAGGATGGAGAGGTGAAGGAGGATGGAGGCTGGAGAGGTGAAGGAGGATGGAGAGGTGAAGGAGGATGGAGAGGTGAAGGATGGAGAGGTGAAGGAGACTGGAGAGGTGATGGAGGATGGAGAGGTGAAGGAGGATGGAGAGGTGTAGGCTGGAGAGGTGAAGGAGTATGGAGAGGTGAAGGAGGATGGAGAGGTGAAGGAGGATGGATAGGTGTAGGCTGGAGAGGTGAAGGAGGCTGGAGAAGTGAAGGAGGATGGAGAGGTGAAGGAGGATGGAGAGGTGAAGGAGGATGGAGAGGTGTAGGCTGGAGAGGTGAAGGAGTATGGAGAGGTGAAAGAGGCTGGAGAGGTGTAGGCTGGAGAGGTGAAGGAGTATGGAGAGGTGAAGGAGGCTGGAGAGGTGTAGGCTGGAGAGGTGAAGGAGTATGGAGAGGTGAAGGAGGCTGGAGAGGTGAAGGAGGCTGGAGAGGTGAAGGAGGCTAGAGAGGTGAAGGAGGCTGGAGAGGTGAAGGAGGCTAGAGAGGTGAAGGAGGCTAGAGAGGTGAAGAAGGATGGAGAGGTGAATGAGGATGGAGAGTTCAAGGAGGATGGAGAGGTGAAGGAGGCTGGAGAGGAGAAGGAGGATGGAGAGGTGAAGGAGGCTGGAGAGGAGAAGGAGGATGGAGAGGTGATGGAGGATAGAGAGATGTAGGCTGGAGAGGTGAAGGAGGCTGGAGAGGAGAAGGAGGATGGAGAGGTGAAGGAGGCTGGAGAGGTGAATGAGGATGGAGAGGTCAAGGAGGATGGAGAGGTGAAGGAGGATGGAGAGGTGTAGGCTGGAGAAGTGAAGGAGGCTGGAGAGGAGAAGGAGGATGGAGAGGTGAAGGAGGATGGAGAGGTGAAGGAGGCTGGAGAGGTGAAGGAGGATGGAGAGATGAAGGAGGCTGGAGAGGTGAAGGAGGATGGAGAGGTGTAGGCTGGAGAAGTGAAGGAGGCTGGAGAGGAGAAGGAGGATGGAGAGGTGAAGGAGGATGGAGAGGTGAAGGAGGCTGGAGAGGTGAAGGAGGATGGAGAGATGAAGGAGGCTGGAGAGGTAAAGGAGGCTGGAGAGGTAAAGGAGGATGGAGAGATGTAGGTTGGAGAGGTGAAGGAGGATGGAGAGGTGAAGGAGGATGGAGGCTGGAGAGGTGAAGGAGGATGGAGAGGTGAAGGAGGATGGAGAGGTGAAGGATGGAGAGGTGAAGGAGACTGGAGAGGTGAAGGAGGATGGAGAGGTGAAGGAGGATGGAGAGGTGTAGGCTGGAGAGGTGAAGGAGTATGGAGAGGTGAAGGAGGATGGAGAGGTGAAGGAGGATGGATAGGTGTAGGCTGGAGAGGTGAAGGAGGCTGGAGAGGTGAAGGAGGATGGAGAGGTGAAGGAGGATGGAGAGGTGAAGGAGGATGGAGAGGTGTAGGCTGGAGAGGTGAAGGAGTATGGAGAGGTGAAGGAGGCTGGAGAGGTGTAGGCTGGAGAGGTGAAGGAGTATGGAGAGGTGAAGGAGGCTGGAGAGGTGTAGGCTAGAGAGGTGAAGGAGTATGGAGAGGTGAAGGAGGCTGGAGAGGTGAAGGAGGCTGGAGAGGTGAAGGAGGCTAGAGAGGTGAAGGAGGCTGGAGAGGTGAAGGAGGCTAGAGAGGTGAAGGAGGCTAGAGAGGTGAAGAAGGATGGAGAGGTGAAGGAGGCTGGAGAGGAGAAGGAGGATGGAGAGGTGATGGAGGATAGAGAGATGTAGGCTGGAGAGGTGAAGGAGGCTGGAGAGGAGAAGGAGGATGGAGAGGTGAAGGAGGCTGGAGAGGTGAATGAGGATGGAGAGGTCAAGGAGGATGGAGAGGTGAAGGAGGCTGGAGAGGTGAATGAGGATGGAGAGGTCAAGGAGGATGGAGAGGTGAAGGAGGATGGAGAGGTGAAGGAGGCTGGAGAGGTGAATGAGGATGGAGAGGTCAAGGAGGATGGAGAGGTGAATGATGATGGAGGCTGGAGAGGTGAAGGAGGATGGAGAGGTGAAGGAGGCTAGAGAGGTGAAGGAGGCTGGAGAGGTGTAGGCTGGAGAGGTGAAGGAGGCTATTTTACCAGGTAAGGTGACTGAAAACACATTCTCATTTACAGCAACAAATTGGGGAATAGTTACAGGGGAGAGGAGGATGAATGAGCCAATTGAAAGCTTGGGACGATTAGTTGGCCATGATGGTATGAGGGCCAGCTTGGGAATTTAACCAGGATTCCTGGATTAACACCCTTACTCTAATGGTGGGAGGCTTCAGGTCTGAGACGCCGAAGCCTCCCACCATTAGCTCTGACAAAATGAAAACCATAGTCATTTGCGACTCCTTTACCCGCAGTATTAGACGGTGCTGGCTAAGGCTAAAACTGGCGAGTGTAGAGATAATAGGGATATTGTTATCAGCGTTGGCACCAACGATGTTAAGATAAAACAGTCAGAGGTCACTAAGCGCAACAGCCTCAGCGTGTAAATCAGCTAGAAAGATGTGTGGGCATCAAATAATTGTCTCTGGCCCCCTCCCAGTTAGGGGGAGTGATGAGCTCTATGAGTCTCAGAACTCAATTTCTGGTTGAAAACTGTTTTCTGCCCCTCCCAAAATATAGAATTTGTAAATAATTGTCCCTCTTTCTGGGACTCACCCACAAACAGGACCAAGCCTGGCCTGTTGAGGAGTGACAGACTCCATCCTAGCTGGAGGGGTGCTCTCATCTTATCTACGAACATAGACAGGGCTCTAACTCCCCTAGCTCCACTGTGAGATAGGGTGCAGGCCAGGCAGCAGGCTGTTAGCCAGCCTGCCAGCCTGCCAGCCTAGTGGAGTCTGCCACTAGCACAGTCAGTGTAGTCAGCTCAGCTATCCCCATTGAGACCGTGTCTGTGCCTCGATCTAGGTTGGGCAAAACTAAACATGGCAGTGTTCGCCTTAGCAATCTCACTGGAATAAAGACCTCCTCCATTCCTGTCATTATTGAAAGAGATCGTGATACCTCACATCTCAAAATAAGGCTACTTAATGTTAGATCCCTCACTTCTAATCACTGATTATAATCTTGATGTGTTTGGCCTGACTGAAACATAGCTCAAGCCTGATGAATGTACTGTGTTAAATAAGTCCTCTCCTCCTGGTTACACTAGTGACCATATCCCCTGGGCATCCCGCAAAGTGTTGCTAACATTTAAGATACCAAATTTCAATATACAAAAAAAAAAATCTTGCATTTTCGTCTTTTGAGCTTCTAGTCATGTCATCTATCAATCACTTTTTATAGCTACTGTTTACAGGCCTCCTGAGCCGTATACAGCGTTCCTCACTGAGTTCCCTGAATTCCTAACGGATCTTGTAGTCATGGCAGATAATATTCAGTTTTGGTGACTTTAATGGAAAAATCCACAGACCCACTCCAAAAGGCTTTCGGAGCCATTATCAACTCAGTGGGTTTTGTCCAACATGTCTCTGGACCTACTCACTGTCACAGTCATACTCTGGACCTAGTTTTGTCCAACATGTCTCTGGACCTACTCACTGTCACAGTCATACTCTGGACCTAGTTTTGTCCAACATGTCTCTGGACCTACTCACTGTCACAGTCATACTCTGGACCTAGTTTTGTCCAACATGTCTCTGGACCTACTCACTGTCACAGTCATACTCTGGACCTAGTTTTGTCCAACATGTCTCTGGACCTACTCACTGCCACAGTCATACTCTGGACCTAGTTTTGTCCAACATGTCTCTGGACCTACTCACTGTCACAGTCATACTCTGGACTTAGTTTTGTCCAACATGTCTCTGGACCTACTCACTGTCACAGTCATACTCTGGACTTAGTTTTGTCCAACATGTCTCTGGACCTACTCACTGTCACAGTCATACTCTGGACCGAGTTTTGTCCAACATGTCTCTGGACCTACTCATTGCCACAGTCATACTCTGGACCTAGTTTTGTCCAACTGTTACGTTCCCCAGTTTCTGTGTTGTATTTGAGTGTGTGTGTTTCAGGAGATGGCTTCCTGGAAGCCTCCCCAACCAGCTGATTGGTCGACCCCAGGCTAATTGATGATTGGAGCTGACCCTGCCCCCTCGTCAAGAAGCAGCTGACTCTAATCACCATTGCCACCTGAAGATATAAAGCCAGTGTTCTGTTCAGGAGAGAAAAAGGGAAATGATCCTGAGAGAGATAGAGAGCGATATATATCATTATAGGCTGAGATTGAATGTTGGATAGATCATTGCTGAGAGAGAGGTTTATGGCTGAGGGATTATAGCATGTTGGTTGTGAGTATGCACTGTGTTAGTTGTTGTTGGTAGCAGCTTGGCTATGTTCTGTGTTTGTTGCTTGTTCAGAGCATCTTTAGTGACCTGAGTTAGTTTTCTCAGTTTTGTTGTGAAGTGGATTGTTTGTTGTTCTGTTTCATTTGTTCCCAGGGGGGAAGGGGAAGGCACTTAGGGAGTGCTTAGGCAAGAGGCCCGAGGGCATACATATACCCGTAGTATATTCAATGTCTAGGCACACTAGGTAAGACCTGGGCGGACCACCCCCTGTATTTTGGTTAGGGCACCAGGTGGTGCTAAGTTAGGTAAGTTAAGTGGGTAGGCAGGTTAGATAGGAGAGGGGGAGCTTTGATATTTACGTTCTTTCCTTTGGTTCCGTCCAGCCCCTTTTCCCCATATTACCGTGTAGGAAATAAATCCTAGTAACGGTAAATTCTGACTTTTGTCATCCTTATTCGCACCTACAGTCCATACCTCTTTCACTTCACGGGGAGTTGAGTTGTAGCAGGGAGTTGCGTTCCCTCTTTTTAGAGGCGTGCGTAACACCAACATGTCTCTGGACCTACTCACTGCCACAGTCATACTCTGGACCTAGTTTTGTCCAACATGTCTCTGGACCTACTCACTGCCACAGTCATACTCTGGACCTAGTTTTGTCCAACATGTCTCTGGACCTACTCATTGCCACAGTCATACTCTGGACCTAGTTTTGTCCAACATGTCTCTGGACCTACTCACTGTCACAGTCATACTCTGGACCTAGTTTTGTCCAACATGTCTCTGGACCTACTCATTGCCACAGTCATACTCTGGACTTAGTTTTGTCCAACATGTCTCTGGACCTACTCACTGTCACAGTCATACTCTGGACCGAGTTTTGTCCCATGGAATAAATGTTGTGGATCTTAACATTTTTCCTCATAATCCTGGACTATCAGACCACAAGTTTATTACATTTGCAATCACATCAAATAATCTGCTCAGACCCCAACCAAGGATCATCAAAAGTCGTGCTATAAATTCTCGGACAACCCAAAGATTCCTTGATGCCCTTCCAGACTCCCTCTGTCTACCCAAGGAAGTCAGAGTACAATAATCGGTTAACCACCTAACTGAGGAACTCAATTTAACCTTGCACAATACCCTAGATGCAGTCGAACCCTTAAAAACAAAAAACATGTGTCATAAGAAACTAGCTCCCTGGTATACAGAAAATACCCGAAACCTGAAGCTAGCTTCCAGAAAATTGGAACAGAAATGGGACTGGAAGTCATCCGGCTAGTTTGGAAAGACAGTACAGTGCAACGAGCCCTCACTGCTGCTCGATAATCCTATTTTTCAAATTTTTCCAATTGAGGAGAATAAGAACAACCCTAAATGTATTTTGATACTGTCGCAAAGATAACTAAAAAGCAGCATTTCCCAAGAGAGGATGGCTTTCACTTCAGCAGTAATAAAATCATCAATTTCTTTGACGAAAAGATCATGATCATTAGAAAGCAAATTACGGACTCCTAAATCTGCTTATTTTGCCAAAGCTCAGTTGTCCTGAGTCTGCACAACTCTGCCAGGACCTAGGATCAAGGGAGACACAAGTTTTTTAATACTGTATCTCTTGACACATTTATGAAAATAGTCATGGCCTCTAAACCTTCAAGCTGCATACTGGACCCTATTCCAACTAATCTACTGAAAGAGCTGCTTCCTGTGCTTGGCTATGTTGAACATAATGAACGTCTCCCTATCCACCGGATGTGTAACAAACTCACTAACAGTGGCAGTTATAAAGCCTTTCTTGGAAAAGCCAAAACATGACCCAGAAAATATAAAAAACTATTGAATTGTATTAAATCTCCTCTCAAACATTTTTGAAAAAGCTGTTGAGCAGCAACTCACTGCCTTCCTGAAGACAAACAATGTATATGAATCACTGCACTTGTGAAGGTTGTAAATGATATTTTAATGGCGTCAGACCGAGGCTCTGCATCTGTCGTCGTGCTCCTAGACCTTAGTGCTGCTTTTGATACCATCGATCACCATATTCTTTTGGAGAGATTGGAAACCCAAATTGGTCTACGCGGACAAGTTCTGGCCTGGTTTAGATCTTATCTGTCGGAAAGATATCAGTTTGTCTCTGTGGATTATTTTGGTGTTCCTCAAGGTTCTGTTTTGGCCCTCTATTGTTTTCACTATATATTTTACATCTTGGTGATGTCATTCGGAAACATAATGTTAACTTTCACTGCTATGTGGACGATATACAGCTGTACATTGCGATGAAACATGGTGAAGCCCCAAAAATTGCCCTCGCTAGAAGCCTGTGTTTCAGACAAAAGGAAGTGGAAATGTTTTACTTTTAAACTTGGACAAAACAGAGATGCTTGTTCTAGGTCCCAAGAAACAAAGAGATCTTCTGTTGGATCTGACAATTAATCTTGATGGTTGTACAGTCGTCTCAAATAAAACTGTGAAGGACCTCAGCGTTACTCTGGACCCCGATCTCTCTTTTGACGAACATATCAAGAATGTTTCTAGGACATATTTTTTCCATCTACTTAACATTGCAATAATCAGAAACTTTCTGTCCAAAAATGATGCAGAAAAATGAATCCATGCTTTTGTCACTTCTAGGTTAGACTACTGCAATGCTCTACTCTCCGGCTACCCGGATAAAGCACTAAATAAACTTCAGTTAGTGCTAAACACGGCTGCTAGAATCTTGACTAGAACACAAAAATGTGATCACATTACTCCAGTGCTAGCCTCCCTACACTGGCTTCCTGTTAAGGTTAGTGCTGATTTCAAGGTTTACCTGCTAACCTACAAAGCATTACATGGGCTTGCTCCTACCTATCTTTCCGATTTGGTCCTGCCGTACATACCTACACGTACGCTATGGTCACAAGACGCAGGCCTCCTAATTGTCCCTAGAATTTCTAAGCAAACAGCTGGAGGCAGGGCTTTCTCCTATAGAGCTCCATTTTTATGGAATGGTCTGCCTACCCATGTGAGAGACGCAGACTCGGTCTCAACCTTTAAGTCTTTACTGAAGACTCATCTCTTCAGTAGGTCCTATGATTGAGTGTAGTCTGGCCCAGGGATGTGATGGTGAACAGAAAGGCTCTGGAGCAACGAACCGCCCTTGCTGTGTCTGCCTGGCCGGTTCCCCTATCTCCACTGGGATTATCTGCCTCTAACCCTATTACAGGGGCTGAGTCACTGGCTTACTGGTGCTCTTCCATGCCGTCCCTCGGAGGGGTGCGTCACTTGAGTGGGTTGAGTTACTGACGTGATCTTCCTGTCTGGGTTGGCGCCCCCCCCCTTGGTTTGTGCTGTGGTGGAGATCTTTGTGGGCTATACTCGGCCTTGTCTCAGGATGGTAAGTTGATGGTTGAAGGTAACCCTCTAGTGGTGTGGGGACTATGCTTTGGCAAAGTGGGTGAGGTTATATCCTGCCTGGTTGTCCCTATCCGGGGGTATAGTCGGACGGGACCACAGTGTCTCCCGACCCCTCCTGTCTCAGACTCCAGTAATTATGCTGCAATAGTTTGTGTCGGGGGGCTAGGGTTAGTCTGTTATATCTGGAGGATTTCTCCTGTCTTATCGTGTGTCTTGTTTGAATTTAATTATAGTCCCTCTAATTGCTCCCTCTAATTCTCTCTCTCTTTCTCTTGGAGGACCTGAGCCCTAGGACCATGCCTCAGGATTACCTGGCCTGATGACTCCTTGCTGTCCCCAGTCCACCTGGTCGTGCTGCTGCTCCAGTTTCAACTGTTCTGCCTGCGGCTATGGAACCCTGACCTGTTCATTGGACGTGCTACCTTGTCCCGGACCTGCTGTTTTGGACTCTCTCTCTCTACCGCACCTGCTGTCTCTAACTCTGAATTCTCGGCTATGAAAAGCCAACTGACATCTACTCCTGAGGTGTTGACCTGTTGCACCCTCTACAACCACTGTGATTATTATTATTATTATTTGACCCTGCTGTTCATCTATGAATGTTTGAACATCTTGGCCATGTTCTGTTATAATCTCCACCCGACACAGCCAGAAGAGGACTGACCACCCCTCAGAGCCTGGTTCCTCTTTAGGTTTCTTCCTAGGTTCTGGCCTTTCTAGGGAGTTTTTCCTAGCCACCGTGCTTCTACATCTGCATTGCTTGCTGTTTGGGGTTTTAGGCTGGGTTTTTGTATAGCACTTTCTGACATCGGCTGATATTAAAGGGCTTCATAAATACATTTGATTGATTGATTGATGATAGGTGCCATGGGATCTTTAGTGACCACAGAGAGTCATATTTTGAAATGTTTGATGACAAATAAATGTACTTTCACGTTGGATTAGTGCAAACAGCGGTAGTTTTCCACCCAGTCTCTATTCAATCCTGTTAGGCTCTAGTTGTAACGTGTTCGCTGGGAGTCGGGAAGTTCAGAGAGTGAATACCTTAATAAACGAACATGGACAGAACACGGGTAGAGTACGGACACAGATATAGGGAAGGAAATCAGGCAGGAAGAACCAAAGGGAGTGATGGATATAGGAAGGTAATCAGGCAGGTGATGGAGTCCAGGTGAGTCTGATGAGGCGCTGGTGCGCGTAATGAGGGTGACAGGTGTGTGTAATAAGGAGCAGCCTGACGACCTCGAGCGCCGGAGGGGGAGTATACGTGACACTAGTTTAGTGCATTTTACCACCACTAGAATGAAGTAGAGCAGTGTGTTGTATATCTCATGCCACAACAGAGGCTGCAATTAGTAATCAAATCAACACTTTATCAGTCACACAACAACTGTGTACTAACAGTAAAATACTTACATATCATACCATACAATATCAAGGATACACAGAAGAGAAGTGGAGGATGAACATATTTAACATACCTGCAAAATATTGTGTATTTTAACCACAACCCACAGTTGCAGTCCATAGTCAGTTTCATTCTGATGATCATATGGGTGCAATGATCTGTAGCCCAGCTGTGTTTGTCACATTGACCCTGAGATACATTACAGTAGTAGTTTGATCGTAAACACATGACGGATAGGAGGATATTTCCTGGAATTATCACCATATGTTTATCAGCGAGATTAGACCTCAAAACCAGATTAATTCTCCATAATCTGGTGGTGATGTGCCTTCCTCTCTCTAAAGTGATGTTTTGTTACAGGTCTGGGGTCAGCCTTTATTTGCATCCCCAATGGCATCTTATTTCCTACATAGTGCCGTATTTTTTAGTCAAAAGTAGTGCACTAAATAGGCAACAGGGCCCAGAACAGATCAGTAATGTGGGACTCAGCCTTTACACTGCCCCTAGTGCCCTACAGGGTCTGGAACAGATCAGTAATGTGGGACTCAGCCTTTATACTGCCCCTAGTGCCCTACGGGGTCTGGAACAGATCAGTAATGTGGGACTCAGCCTTTACACTGCCCCTAGTGCCCTACAGGGCCTGGAATAGATCAGTAATGTGGGACTCAGCCTTTACACTGCCCCTAGTGCCCTACGGGGTCTGGAACACATCAGTAATGTGGGACTCAGCCTTTACACTGCCCCTAGTGCCCTACAGGGCCTGGAATAGATCAGTAATGTGGGACTCAGCCTTTACACTGCCCCTAGTGCCCTACAGGGCCTGGAACAGATCTGTAATGTGTCTATTAATGCATTCTGTCTGGATAGAACGCAGCGATACATATACATCTCAGAGAAAATGGTGGACATTGTTAATTATTCACTGATTTAAACTTCATGAGTCGATCATTCTTGGTCAGTGGGGAAATTGTGGTGAAATATGATATGTGTATGTATCCCTGTATATCTGTAATGTATCCCTGTATATCTGTAATGTATCCCTGTATATCTGTATGTATCCATGTATATCTGTAATGTATCCCTGTATATCTGTATGTATCCCTGTATATCTCTATGTATCCCTGTATATCTGTAATATATCCCTGTATATCTGTATGTATCCCTGTATATCTCTATGTATCCCTGTATATCTGTAATATATCCCTGTATATCTCTATGTGTCACGTTCCTGACCTGTTTTCTGTTGTTTTGTATGTGTTTAGTTGGTCAGGACGTGAGCTGGGTGGGAATTCTATGTTGTGTGTCTAGTTTGTCTGTTTCTATGTCCAGCCTAATATGGTTCTCAATCAGAGGCAGATGGTAATCGTTGTCCCTGATTGAGAATCATATATAGGAGGCTTGTTTTGTGTTGGGATTTTGTGGGTGTTTGTTTCCTGTCTCTGTGATTGTCTGCACCAGATAGGTCTGTGTCGGTTTTTGCACATTTGTTATTTTGTATTGTTGTTTGTAGTGTTTTCACTTGTTCTTTATTAAACATGTTTAACACTAGCCGCGCTGCACTTTGGTCCTCTCCTTCACCCCTGGAAGAAAACCGTTACAGAAACACCCACCTAACCCGGACCAAGCAGCGTGGCAACGGGCAGCAGCAACAGCAGCAGCGGTACAAGGAGGAATGGACATGGGAGGAGATTCTGGACGGAGAAGGACCCTGGGCAGAGCCAGAGGAGTGTCGCCGTCCCAAAGCGGAGCTGGAGGCATCAAAAGCGGAGAGGCGGCATTATGAGGCGCTTGCAAGGCAGAGTGGCTGGAAACCCGAGAGGCTCACCCAAACATTTCTTGGGGGGGGGGGGGGGGCGAAAGGGGAGTGTGGCGAAGCCGGGTTGGATACCTGAGCCAACTCCCCGGGCTTACCGTGGAGTGAGAGGGCGTCGTACTGGTCAGACACCGGGTTATGCGGTAAAGCGCACGGTGTCCCCAGTACGCGTGCTTAGCCCAGTGCGGGCTATTCCACCTTGCCGCACTGGGAGGGCTAGGTTGGGCATCGAGCCGGATGTCATGAAGCCGGCCCAACGTATCTGGCCTCCAGTACGTCTCCTCGGGCCGGCGTACATGGCACCAGCCTTACAGGTGGTGTCCCCGGTTTGCCTGCATAGCCCAGTGCGGGTTATTCCACCTCGCCGCACTGGCAGGGCTACGGGGACCATTCAACCTGGTAAGGTTGGAGAGGCTCGGTGCTCAAGAGCGCGTGTCCTCCTTCACGGTCCGGTATATCCGGCGCCACCTTCCCGCCCCAGACCAGTACCACCAGTGCCTACACCACGCACCAGGCTTCCAGTGCATCTCCAGAGCCCTGTTCCTCCTCCCCGCACTCGCCCTGAGGTGCGTGCCCTCAGCCCGGTACCTCCAGTTCCGGCACCACGCATCAGGCCTATTGTGCGTCTCAGCCGGCCAGAGTCATCCGTCTGCCCAGCGCCGTCTGAGCCATCCGTCTGCCCAGCGCCATCTGAGCCATCCGTCTGCCCAGCGCCGTCTGAGCCATCCGTCTGCCCAGCGCCATCTGAGCCATCTGTCTGCCCAGCGCCATCTGAGTCATCCGTCTGCCACGAGCCATTAGAGCCGCCCGTCTGTCCCGAGCCATTAGAGCCGTCCGTCAGTCAGGAGCCGCTAGAGCCGTCCGTCAGTCAGGAGCTGCCAGAGACGCCAGCCAGTCAGGAGCTGCCAGAGACGCCAGCCAGTCAGGAGCTGCCAGAGACGCCAGCCAGTCAGGAGCTGCCAGAGACGCCAGCCAGTCAGGAGCTGCCAGAGACGCCAGCCAGTCAGGAGCTGCCAGAGACGCCAGCCAGTCAGGAGCTGCCAGAGCTGCCCTACAGTCATGAGCTGCCCTACAGTCATTAACTGCCCTACAGTCATGAGCTGCCCTATAGTCATGAGCTGCCCTCCAGTCATGAGCTGCCCTCCAGTCATGAGCTGCCCTACAGTCATGAGCTGCCCTCCAGTCATGAGCTGCCCTACAGTCATGAGCTGCCCTACAGTCATGAGCTGCCCTACAGTCATGAGCTGCCCTACAGTCATGAGCTGCCCTCCAGTCCGGAGCTGCCCTCCAGTCCGGAGCGGTCATTCAGTCCGGAGCGGTCATTCAGTCCGGAGCTGCCACTCAGTCCGGAGCTGCCACTCAGTCCGGAGCTGCCACTCAGTCCGGAGCTGCCACTCAGTCCGGAGCTGCCACTCAGTCCGGAGCTGCCATTAGTCCGGAGTTGCCCCTCTGTCCTGAGCTACCTCTCTGTCCTGAGCTACCTCTCTGTCCTGAGCTACCTCTCTGTCCTGAGCTACCTCCTAAATCATGTGGGGGCCTTGGGGAGGATTCTTAGGCCAAGGTCGTGGGCGAGGGTCGCCACTCAAAGGACGCTAAGGAGGGGGACAAAGACAGTGGTGGAGTGGTGTCCTCGTCCTGCGCCGGAGCCGCCACCGCGGACAGATGCCCACCCAGACCCTCCCCTTGAGTTTTAGGGGTGTGCCCGGAGTTCGCACCTTGAGGGGGGGGTTCTGTCACGTTCCTGACCTGTTTTCTGTTGTTTTGTATGTGTTTAGTTGGTCAGGACGTGAGCTGGGTGGGAATTCTATGTTGTGTGTCTAGTTTGTCTGTTTCTATGTCCAGCCTAATATGGTTCTCAATCAGAGGCAGATGGTAATCGTTGTACCTGATTGAGAATCATATATAGGAGGCTTGTTTTGTGTTGGGATGTTGTGGGTGTTTGTTTCCTGTCTCTGTGATTGTCTGCACCAGATAGGTCTGTGTCGGTTTTTGCACATTTGTTATTTTGTATTGTTGTTTGTAGTGTTTTACTTGTTCTTTATTAAACATGTTTAACACTAGCCGCGCTGCACTTTGGTCCTCTCCTTCACCCCTGGAAGAAAACCGTTACACTATGTATCCCTGTATATCTCTATGTATCCCTGTATATCTGTAATGTATCCCTGTATATCTGTAATGTATCCCTGTATATCTCTATGTATCCCTGTATATCTGTAATGTATCCCTGTATATCTCTATGTATCCCTGTATATCTCTATGTATCCCTGTATATCTCTATGTATCCCTGTATATCTCTATGTATCCCTGTATATCTGTATGTATCCCTGTATATCTCTATGTATCCCTGTATATCTCTATGATCCCTGTATATCTCTATGTATCCATGTATATCTGTATGTATCCCTGTATATCTGTAATGTATCCCTGTATATCTGTAATGTATCCCTGTATATCTCTATGTATCCCTGTATATCTCTATGATCCCTGTATATCTCTATGTATCCATGTATATCTGTATGTATCCCTGTATATCTGTAATGTATCCCTGTATATCTGTAATGTATCCCTGTATATCTCTATGTATCTCTGTATATCTGTAATGTATCCCTGTATATCTCTATGTTTCCCTGTATATCTCTATATATCCCTGTATATCTGTATGTATCCCTGTATATCTGTATGTATCCCTGTATATCTGTAATGTATCCCTGTATATCTGTAATGTATCCCTGTATATCTGTAATGTATCCCTGTATATCTCTATGTATCCCTGTATATCTGTAATGTATATCTGTAATGTATCCCTGTATATCTGTAATGTATCCCTGTATATCTGTAATGTATCCCTGTATATCTGTAATGTATCCCTGTATATCTGTAATGTATCCCTGTATATCTGTAATGTATCCCTGTATATTTGTAATGTATCCCTGTATATCTGTAATGTATCCCTGTATATCTCTATGTATCCCTGTATATCTGTATGTATCCCTGTATATCTCTATGATCCCTGTATATCTCTATGTATCCATGTATATCTGTATGTATCCCTGTATATCTGTAATGTATCCCTGTATATCTATATGTATCCCTGTATATCTGTATGTATCCCTGTATATCTGTAATTTATCCCTGTATATCTGTAATGTATCCCTGTATATCTCTATGTATCCCTGTATATCTGTAATGTATCCCTGTATATCTGTA
>NW_024060993.1:0-18188 GCF_016432855.1 Salvelinus namaycush
ACAACAGCTGAACAGAGCAGTACCTAGCCACCTGCTTTGCCCTAGTCCCACGACAGCTGAAACAGAGCAGTACCTAGCCAACTGCTTTGCCCTAGTCCCACGACAGCTGAAACAGAGCAGTACCTAGCCAACTGCTTTGCCCTAGTCCCACGACAGCTGAAACAGAGCAGTACCTAGCCAACTGCTTTGCCCTAGTCCCACTACAGCTGAAACAGAGCAGTACCTAGCACAACAGCTGAAACAGAGCAGTACCTAGCCAACTGCTTTGCCCTAGTCCCACAACAGCTGAACAGAGCAGTACCTAGCCACCTGCTTTGCCCTAGTCCCACAACAGCTGAAACAGAGCAGTACCTAGCCAACTGCTTTGCCCTAGTCCCACAACAGCTGAAACAGAGCAGTACCTAGCCAACTGCTTTGCCCTAGTCCCACAACAGCTGAAACAGAGCAGTACCTAGCCACCTGCTTTGTCCTAGTCCCACAACAGCTGAAACAGAGCAGTACCTAGCCACCTGCTTTGCCCTAGTCCCACAACAGCTGAACAGAGCAGTACCTAGCCACCTGCTTTGCCCTAGTCCCACAACAGCTGAACAGAGCAGTACCTAGCCAACTGCTTTGCCCTAGTCCCACAACAGCTGAAACAGAGCAGTACCTAGCCAACTGCTTTGCCCTAGTCCCACAACAGCTGAAACAGAGCAGTACCTAGCCAACTGCTTTGCCCTAGTCCCACAACAGCTGAAACAGAGCAGTACCTAGCCAACTGCTTTGTGACAGGCGTCCTGGTTGGTGAATATAGACACGGGTACTGACCTCTCTATGTGACAGGCGTCCTGGTTGGTGAATATAGACACGGGTACTGACCTCTCTATGTGACAGGCGTCCTGGTTGGTGAATATAGACACGGGTACTGACCTCTCTATGTGACAGGCGTCCTGGTTGGTGAATATAGACACGGGTACTGACCTCTCTATGTGACAGGCGTCCTGGTTGGTGAATATAGACACGGGTACTGACCTCTCTATGATGTGACAGGCGTCCTGGTTGGTGAATATAGACACGGGTACTGACCTCTCTATGATGTGACAGGCGTCCTGGTTGGTGAATATAGACACGGGTACTGACCTCTCTGTGTGACAGGCGTCCTGGTTGGTGAATATAGACACGGGTACTGACCTCTCTATGTGACAGGCGTCCTGGTTGGTGAATATAGACACGGGTACTGACCTCTCTATGATGTGACAGGCGTCCTGGTTGGTGAATATAGACACGGGTACTGACCTCTCTATGATGTGACAGGCGTCCTGGTTGGTGAATATAGACACGGGTACTGACCTCTCTATGTGACAGGCGTCCTGGTTGGTGAATATAGACACGGGTACTGACCTCTCTATGATGTGACAGGCGTCCTGGTTGGTGAATATAGACACGGGTACTGACCTCTCTATGTGACAGGCGTCCTGGTTGGTGAATATAGACACGGGTACTGACCTCTCTATGTGACAGGCGTCCTGGTTGGTGAATATAGACACGGGTACTGACCTCACTATGATGTGACAGGCGTCCTGGTTGGTGAATATAGACACGGGTACTGACCTCTCTATGTGACAGGCGTCCTGGTTGGTGAATATAGACACGGGTACTGACCTCTCTATGATGTGACAGGCGTCCTGGTTGGTGAATATAGACACGGGTACTGACCTCTCTATGTGACAGGCGTCCTGGTTGGTGAATATAGACACGGGTACTGACCTCTCTATGTGACAGGCGTCCTGGTTGGTGAATATAGACACGGGTACTGACCTCTCTATGTGACAGGCGTCCTGGTTGGTGAATATAGACACGGGTACTGACCTCTCTATGTGACAGGCGTCCTGGTTGGTGAATATAGACACGGGTACTGACCTCTCTATGTGACAGGCGTCCTGGTTGGAGAATATAGACACGGGTACTGACCTCTCTATGTGACAGGCGTCCTGGTTGGTGAATATAGACACGGGTACTGACCTCTCTATGTGACAGGCGTCCTGGTTGGTGAATATAGACACGGGTACTGACCTCTCTATGTGACAGGCGTCCTGGTTGGTGAATATAGACACGGGTACTGACCTCTCTATGTGACAGGCGTCCTGGTTGGTGAATATAGACACGGGTACTGACCTCTCTATGTGACAGGCGTCCTGGTTGGTGAATATAGACACGGGTACTGACCTCTCTATGTGACAGGCGTCCTGGTTGGTGAATATAGACACGGGTACTGACCTCACTATGATGTGACAGGCGTCCTGGTTGGTGAATATAGACACGGGTACTGACCTCTCTATGATGTGACAGGCGTCCTGGTTGGTGAATATAGACACGGGTACTGACCTCTCTATGATGTGACAGGCGTCCTGGTTGGTGAATATAGACACGGGTACTGACCTCTCTATGATGTGACAGGCGTCCTGTTTGGTGAACTCTGTCTTCTCAGAGTCCAGCTGGCTCTGAAACCACTGCAGCCTGTCACCTACACACACAGACAATAGAAGGTAAGAGGGGGTACACACTACCGTTGTACTCACCTACACACACAGACAATAGAATGTAAGAGGGGGTACACACTACCGTTGTACTCACCTACACACACAGACAATAGAAGGTAAGAGGGGGTACACACTACCGTTGTACTCACCTTTCACCTGTCTAGGTTGTCCCACCTAGCTATCTGAATATACTAACTACTGTGATATGTGGTTGTCCCACCTAGCTATCTGAATATACTAACTACTGTGATATGTGGTTGTCCCACCTAGCTATCTGAATATACTAACTACTGTGATATGTGGTTGTCCCACCTAGCTATCTGAATATACTAACTACTGTGATATGTGGTTGTCCCACCTAGCTATCTGAATATACTAACTACTGTGATATGTGGTTGTCCCACCTAGCTATCTGAATATACTAACTACTGTGATATGTGGTTGTCTCACCTAGCTATCTGAATATACTAACTACTGTGATATGTGGTTGTCCCACCTAGCTATCTGAATATACTAACTACTGTGATATGTGGTTGTCCACCTAGCTATCTGAATATACTAACTACTGTGATATGTGGTTGTCCCACCTAGCTATCTGAATATACTAACTACTGTGATATGTGGTTGTCCCACCTAGCTATCTGAATATACTAACTACTGTGATATGTGGTTGTCCCACCTAGCTATCTGAATATACTAACTACTGTAATATGTGGTTGTCCCACCTAGCTATCTGAAGATGAATATACTAACTACTGTAATATGTGGTTGTCCACCTAGCTATCTGAATATACTAACTACTGTGATATGTGGTTGTCCCACCTAGCTATCTGAATATACTAACTACTGTGATATGTGGTTGTCTCACCTAGCTATCTGAATATACTAACTACTGTAATATGTGGTTGTCCCACCTAGCTATCTGAATATACTAACTACTGTAATATGTGGTTGTCCCACCTAGCTATCTGAATATACTAACTACTGTGATATGTGGTTGTCCCACCTAGCTATCTGAATATACTAACTACTGTGATATGTGGTTGTCCCACCTAGCTATCTGAATATACTAACTACTGTGATATGTGGTTGTCCACCTAGCTATCTGAATATACTAACTACTGTGATATGTGGTTGTCCCACCTAGCTATCTGAATATACTAACTACTGTGATATGTGGTTGTCCCACCTAGCTATCTGAATATACTAACTACTGTGATATGTGGTTGTCTCACCTAGCTATCTGAATATACTAACTACTGTGATATGTGGTTGTCCCACCTAGCTATCTGAATATACTAACTACTGTGATATGTGGTTGTCTCACCTAGCTATCTGAATATACTAACTACTGTGATATGTGGTTGTCCCACCTAGCTATCTGAATATACTAACTACTGTGATATGTGGTTGTCCACCTAGCTATCTGAAGATGAATATACTAACTACTGTGATATGTGGTTGTCCACCTAGCTATCTGAAGATGAATATACTAACTACTGTGATATGTGGTTGTCCACCTAGCTATCTGAATATACTAACTACTGTGATATGTGGTTGTCCCACCTAGCTATCTGAATATACTAACTACTGTGATATGTGGTTGTCCCACCTAGCTATCTGAATATACTAACTACTGTGATATGTGGTTGTCCCACCTAGCTATCTGAATATACTAACTACTGTGATATGTGGTTGTCCACCTAGCTATCTGAATATACTAACTACTGTGATATGTGGTTGTCCCACCTAGCTATCTGAATATACTAACTACTGTGATATGTGGTTGTCTCACCTAGCTATCTGAATATACTAACTACTGTAATATGTGGTTGTCCACCTAGCTATCTGAATATACTAACTACTGTAATATGTGGTTGTCCCACCTAGCTATCTGAATATACTAACTACTGTGATATGTGGTTGTCCCACCTAGCTATCTGAATATACTAACTACTGTGATATGTGGTTGTCCCACCTAGCTATCTGAATATACTAACTACTGTGATATGTGGTTGTCCCACCTAGCTATCTGAATATACTAACTACTGTGATATGTGGTTGTCCCACCTAGCTATCTGAAGATGAATATACTAACTACTGTAATATGTGGTTGTCCCACCTAGCTATCTGAATATACTAACTACTGTAATATGTGGTTGTCCCACCTAGCTATCTGAATATACTAACTACTGTGATATGTGGTTGTCCCACCTAGCTATCTGAATATACTAACTACTGTGATATGTGGTTGTCCACCTAGCTATCTGAATATACTAACTACTGTGATATGTGGTTGTCCCACCTAGCTATCTGAATATACTAACTACTGTGATATGTGGTTGTCCCACCTAGCTATCTGAATATACTAACTACTGTGATATGTGGTTGTCTCACCTAGCTATCTGAATATACTAACTACTGTGATATGTGGTTGTCTCACCTAGCTATCTGAATATACTAACTACTGTGATATGTGGTTGTCCCACCTAGCTATCTGAATATACTAACTACTGTAATATGTGGTTGTCTCACCTAGCTATCTGAATATACTAACTACTGTGATATGTGGTTGTCCCACCTAGCTATCTGAATATACTAACTACTGTAATATGTGGTTGTCCCACCTAGCTATCTGAATATACTAACTACTGTAATATGTGGTTGTCCCACCTAGCTATCTGAATATACTAACTACTGTGATATGTGGTTGTCTCACCTAGCTATCTGAATATACTAACTACTGTGATATGTGGTTGTCCCACCTAGCTATCTGAATATACTAACTACTGTGATATGTGGTTGTCCCACCTAGCTATCTGAATATACTAACTACTGTGATATGTGGTTGTCCCACCTAGCTATCTGAATATACTAACTACTGTGATATGTGGTTGTCCCACCTAGCTATCTGAATATACTAACTACTGTGATATGTGGTTGTCCCACCTAGCTATCTGAATATACTAACTACTGTAATATGTGGTTGTCCCACCTAGCTATCTGAATATACTAACTACTGTAATATGTGGTTGTCCACCTAGCTATCTGAATATACTAACTACTGTGATATGTGGTTGTCTCATCTAGCTATCTGAATATACTAACTACTGTAATATGTGGTTGTCCCACCTAGCTATCTGAATATACTAACTACTGTGATATGTGGTTGTCCCACCTAGCTATCTGAATATACTAACTACTGTGATATGTGGTTGTCCCACCTAGCTATCTGAATATACTAACTACTGTGATATGTGGTTGTCCCACCTAGCTATCTGAATATACTAACTACTGTGATATGTGGTTGTCCCACCTAGCTATCTGAATATACAGTAACACAGTAGTAGTAACAGTAGTACAGTAACACAGTAGTACAGTAAGACTGTCAGACTCACCAATGCTGTTGAGACGAGTCGCCTTCTCACTCTTTTGTCTGGAGGCAGAGATACACACTTAACTTTATAAATATATAACAATATACAGGATTCTCTCTGTTCAAAACACACACACAAATCATCTCCCTCCTTACCTCTCCTTCTTTCCCAGACGTATCTCCTGGCTGGCCAGGTAAGCAGCTTTCCTGCTATAGGGATGACACACCTTCTCCTTCTGAGTTGGTTTACCTTTCCCCGCCTTCGGCTACACACACACACACACACACGACTGTTAGAACACTGTCTTGCATTATTCTATACTGAACTAAAATATAAACGCAATATGTAAAGTGTTGGTCCCATGTTTCATTAACTGAAATAAAATATCCTAGAAAAGGGCCTCCCGGGTGGCGCAGTGGTCTAGGGCACTGCATCGCAGTGCTAACTGCGCCACCAGAGTCTCTGGGTTCGCGCCCAGGCTCTGTCGCAGCCGGCCGCGACCGGGAGGTCCGTGGGGCGACGCACAATTGGCATAGCGTCGTCCGGGTTAGGGAGGGTTTGGCCGGTAGGGATATCCTTGTCTCATCGCGCTCCAGCGACTCCTGTGGCGGGCCGGGCGCAGTGCGCGCTAACCAAGGGGGCCAGGTACACGGTGTTTCCTCCGACACATTGGTGCGGCTGACTTCCGGGTTGGAGGCGCGCTGTGTTAAGAAGCAGTGCGGCTTGGTTGGGTTGTGCTTCGGAGGACGCATGGCTTTCAACCTTCGTCTCTCCCGAGCCCGTACGGGAGTTGTAGCGATGAGACAAGATAGTAATTACTAGCGATTGGATACCACGAACATTGGGGAGAAAATGGGATAAAATTAAAAAAAATAAAAATAAAAATATCCTAGAAATGTCCATACGCAAGAAAGCTTATTTCCCAGTTAGTGAGCATTTCTCCTTTGCCAAGATAATCCATCCGGCTGATAGGTGTGGCATATCAAGAAGCTGATTAAACGGCATGATCATTACAAAGGTGCACCTTGTGCTGGGGACAGTAAAAGGCCACTCTAAAATGTGAAGTTTTGTCACACAACACAATGCCACAGATGTCTCAGGTTTTGAGGGAGTGTGTGGTTGACATGCTGACTGCAGAAATTTCCTCCAGGGCTGTTGCCTGAGAATTTAATGTTCATTTCTCTACCATAAGCCGCCTCCAAAGTCATTTTAGATAATTTGGCAGTACGTCCAACTGGCCTCATAACCGCAGACCACATGTAACCACACCAGCCCAGGACCTCCACATCCGGCTTCTTCGCCTATGGGATTGTTTGAGACCAGCTACCCAGACAGCTGATGAAACGGAGGAATATTTCTGTCTGTAATAATGCCCTTTGTGGGGAAAAACTCATTCTGATTGGCTGGGCCTGGCTCCCCAGTGGGTGGAGCCCTCCCAGGCTCACCCATCGCTGCGCTCCTGCCCAGTCATGTGAAATACTTACTTAAAAGTTAAGCAAAATACGAGTTAAGAAAATATTAAATAAATAAACTAAAGTAAAAAATATATATATATAACAATGAGGCTATCTGCGGGGGTACAGGTTAGTCGAGGTAATATCTAGGTAGGGGTAAAGTGACTATACATAGATAATGAACATCGAGGGGCAGCAGCGTAAAAGAAAAAGAGCATTCAATGCAAATAGTCCGGGTATCCATTTGATGAGCTGTTCAGCAGTCTTATGGCTTGGGGGGGTAGAAGCTGTTAAGAAGCTTTAGGACCTATTTGTTATTTAACTAGGCAAGTCCTAGACTTGGTGCTTGTGAAAGACGTGGAATCCATAGATTAGGGCCTAATTTATTTATTTCAGTTGACTGAATTCCTTATATTAATAACTTTAACTCGTAAATCGTTGAAATTATAGCATTTTGCGTTTATATTTTTGTGCAGTATACATTCACTAGGTTCTAAGAGCGCTATAACGTTATATAAATCTAGCTATAGCTAAACATATTTATACATATATAGATACATGTTAAGGATGTTAAATAAGTGTAATTTTACCATGTTTTAGTTGTATGTGCGAAGTTTGATCATCGGTTGAACACATGTGTTCTGTATTGACAACTCCGGCGGATGCTGCTGGTCCGTCGGACAACACTGTCCGTCATTTCATCCGGCGGCGGAAAGAAGGTTCCACAACCCGGAAGACAACAAGACCACGTTGTTTCCGAATCAAAACGTGTTGCGAACATAGCTCAGCGGTTGCAGACAGCAGAGTAACGTTACTGAGAGTAGCAGAGAGCAGACTACTGAGAGAACTTTGTAGCCTTAACTACTTTAACGTAAGTCCATCTTCATCTAACGTTACACGTTTGCAATATGATAAACAACATTGTAATAATGTCACCGGTATAATACAGAATTGGCGATACAATACCAAAGATAATTTAAAAAGCCGACTAACGTTATCTGGTTCTGAGAATGCCTAGCAACCAAGCTACATAACTGTTGTAACTAGTGGACTACGAATTTAACTCCTGTGTTATGTTCTCTGATTGTAAAACGTATTTTTTCATAGATATGGCTGGTATACTAACTATCCAGCTAGTTCTAAAGTTAGATAATACCTGAAAGTAACCAATGGGGCAGGGTAGTTGACCAAGGTAAAAGTGTTTTATATTCGGTGGATATTCTCTCCTCAAGTGATATTGACAGGATGTTGGTGGCACCTTATTGGGGAGGACGGGTTCGTGGTAATGGCTGGTACCATTGGTGGAATGGTATCAAATGTAACACATGGTTTCCAGGTGATTGATGCCGTACCATTAGCTCTGTTACAGCCGTTATTATGATCTGTCCTCTCAGCAGCCTCCACTGATTGGTTACAGCCATTATTATGAGCTGTCCTCTCCTCAGCAGCCTCCTCTGATTGGTTCCAGCCATTATTATGATCTGTCCTCTCAGCAGCCTCCTCTGATTGGTTACAGCCATTATTATGAGCTGTCCTCTCCCCAGCAGCCTCCTCTGATTGGTTCCAGCCATTATTATGATCTGTCCTCTCAGCAGCCTCCACTGATTGGTTCCAGCCATTATTATGATCTGTCCTCTCAGCAGCCTCCACTGATTGGTTACAGCCATTATTATGAGCTGTCCTCTCCTCAGCAGCCTCCTCTGATTGGTTCCAGCCATTATTATGATCTGTCCTCTCAGCAGCCTCCTCTGATTGGTTACAGCCATTATTATGAGCTGTCCTCTCCCCAGCAGCCTCCTCTGATTGGTTCCAGCCATTATTATGAGCTGTCCTCTCCTCAGCAGCCTCCTCTGATTGAACCAACATGCCATGACTATATTCTGAATCAGGGGCGCATGGAGAATAATCTAACCTATGTGAAGCCATTTAGCCACAATAGTGGAATTTGTAGTTCACCTTAAAAATAAAGTAGACCCATTGAAGCGGATACAAACAGTGGAAATAATACCATAAGTAGACTAGATGATACTAAACACGTTTGGAATGTTGTTACGTAACTTAAAAAGAAGTACAATAATTAATGAATTAGACAAAACAGTAAAACCAATCGTTGGAATCCCACTGTGAATGTATTAGAGTTTATAATTACATTGGATGCATAACCTATAAGACCTGTACAGCCTTACCTATAGTGTCACCCATGAAAATGGGGTATCGGCCTACTCGGTGATGTCCACAGATTACAATTCCAAAGAGTTTTTACACGTATTGAGGTCATATCCCTTACTGCAGGACGTTGAAGCCAGTGTGTAATGAGTCTTATTAGCCCAGTCAGCCTATTGGACGTATTGAGGTCATATCCCTTACTGCAGGACGTTGAAGCCAGTGTGTAATGAGCCTTATTAGCCCAGTCAGCCTATTGGACGTATTGAGGTCATAGCCCTTACTGCAGGACGTTGAAGCCAGTGTGTAATGAGTCTTATTAGCCCAGTCAGCCTATTGGACGTATTGAGGTCATAGCCCTTACTGCAGGACGTTGAAGCCAGTGTGTAATGAGTCTTATTAGCCCAGTCAGCCTATTGGACGTATTGAGGTCATAGCCCTTACTGCAGGACGTTGAAGCCAGTGTGTAATGAGCCTTATTAGCCCAGTCAGCCTATTGGACGTATTGAGGTCATAGCCCTTACTGCAGGACGTTGAAGCCAGTGTGTAATGAGTCTTATTAGCCCAGTCAGCCTATTGGACGTATTGAGGTCATAGCCCTTACTGCAGGACGTTGAAGCCAGTGTGTAATGAGTCTTATTAGCCCAGTCAGCCTATTGGACGTATTGAGGTCATAGCCCTTACTGCAGGACGTTGAAGCCAGTGTGTAATGAGTCTTATTAGCCCAGTCAGCCTATTGGACGTATTGAGGTCATAGCCCTTACTGCAGGACGTTGAAGCCAGTGTGTAATGAGTCTTATTAGCCCAGTCAGCCTATTGGACGTATTGAGGTCATAGCCCTTACTGCAGGACGTTGAAGCCAGTGTGTAATGAGTCTTATTAGCCCAGTCAGCCTATTGGACGTATTGAGGTCATAGCCCTTACTGCAGGACGTTGAAGCCAGTGTGTAATGAGCCTTATTAGCCCAGTCAGCCTATTGGACGTATTGAGGTCATAGCCCTTACTGCAGGACGTTGAAGCCAGTGTGTAATGAGCCTTATTAGCCCAGTCAGCCTATTGGACGTATTGAGGTCATAGCCCTTACTGCAGGACGTTGAAGCCAGTGTGTAATGAGCCTTATTAGCCCAGTCAGCCTATTGGACGTATTGAGGTCATAGCCCTTACTGCAGGACGTTGAAGCCAAGTGTGTAATGAGCCTTATTAGCCCAGTCAGCCTATTGGACGTATTGAGGTCATAGCCCTTACTGCAGGACGTTGAAGCCAGTGTGTAATGAGTCTTATTAGCCCAGTCAGCCTATTGGACGTATTGAGGTCATAGCCCTTACTGCAGGACGTTGAAGCCAGTGTGTAATGAGTCTTATTAGCCCAGTCAGCCTATTGGACGTATTGAGGTCATAGCCCTTACTGCAGGACGTTGAAGCCAGTGTGTAATGAGTCTTATTAGCCCAGTCAGCCTATTGGACGTATTGAGGTCATAGCCCTTACTGCAGGACGTTGAAGCCAGTGTGTAATGAGCCTTATTAGCCCAGTCAGCCTATTGGACGTATTGAGGTCATATCCCTTACTGCAGGACGTTGAAGCCAGTGTGTAATGAGTCTTATTAGCCCAGTCAGCCTATTGGACGTATTGAGGTCATAGCCCTTACTGCAGGACGTTGAAGCCAGTGTGTAATGAGTCTTATTAGCCCAGTCAGCCTATTGGACGTATTGAGGTCATAGCCCTTACTGCAGGACGTTGAAGCCAGTGTGTAATGAGTCTTATTAGCCCAGTCAGCCTATTGGACGTATTGAGGTCATAGCCCTTACTGCAGGACGTTGAAGCCAGTGTGTAATGAGCCTTATTAGCCCAGTCAGCCTATTGGACGTATTGAGGTCATAGCCCTTACTGCAGGACGTTGAAGCCAGTGTGTAATGAGTCTTATTAGCCCAGTCAGCCTATTGGACGTATTGAGGTCATAGCCCTTACTGCAGGACGTTGAAGCCAGTGTGTAATGAGTCTTATTAGCCCAGTCAGCCTATTGGACGTATTGAGGTCATAGCCCTTACTGCAGGACGTTGAAGCCAGTGTGTAATGAGTCTTATTAGCCCAGTCAGCCTATTGGACGTATTGAGGTCATAGCCCTTACTGCAGGACGTTGAAGCCAGTGTGTAATGAGTCTTATTAGCCCAGTCAGCCTATTGGACGTATTGAGGTCATAGCCCTTACTGCAGGACGTTGAAGCCAGTGTGTAATGAGTCTTATTAGCCCAGTCAGCCTATTGGACGTATTGAGGTCATAGCCCTTACTGCAGGACGTTGAAGCCAGTGTGTAATGAGTCTTATTAGCCCAGTCAGCCTATTGGACGTATTGAGGTCATAGCCCTTACTGCAGGACGTTGAAGCCAGTGTGTAATGAGTCTTATTAGCCCAGTCAGCCTATTGGACGTATTGAGGTCATAGCCCTTACTGCAGGACGTTGAAGCCAGTGTGTAATGAGTCTTATTAGCCCAGTCAGCCTATTGGACGTATTGAGGTCATAGCCCTTACTGCAGGACGTTGAAGCCAGTGTGTAATGAGTCTTATTAGCCCAGTCAGCCTATTGGACGTATTGAGGTCATAGCCCTTACTGCAGGACGTTGAAGCCAGTGTGTAATGAGTCTTATTAGCCCAGTCAGCCTATTGGACGTATTGAGGTCATAGCCCTTACTGCAGGACGTTGAAGCCAGTGTGTAATGAGCCTTATTAGCCCAGTCAGCCTATTGGACGTATTGAGGTCATATCCCTTACTGCAGGACGTTGAAGCCAGTGTGTAATGAGTCTTATTAGCCCAGTCAGCCTATTGGACGTATTGAGGTCATAGCCCTTACTGCAGGACGTTGAAGCCAGTGTGTAATGAGTCTTATTAGCCCAGTCAGCCTATTGGACGTATTGAGGTCATAGCCCTTACTGCAGGACGTTGAAGCCAGTGTGTAATGAGTCTTATTAGCCCAGTCAGCCTATTGGACGTATTGAGGTCATAGCCCTTACTGCAGGACGTTGAAGCCAGTGTGTAATGAGTCTTATTAGCCCAGTCAGCCTATTGGACGTATTGAGGTCATAGCCCTTACTGCAGGACGTTGAAGCCAGTGTGTAATGAGTCTTATTAGCCCAGTCAGCCTATTGGACGTATTGAGGTCATAGCCCTTACTGCAGGACGTTGAAGCCAGTGTGTAATGAGTCTTATTAGCCCAGTCAGCCTATTGGACGTATTGAGGTCATAGCCCTTACTGCAGGACGTTGAAGCCAGTGTGTAATGAGTCTTATTAGCCCAGTCAGCCTATTGGACGTATTGAGGTCATAGCCCTTACTGCAGGACGTTGAAGCCAGTGTGTAATGAGTCTTATTAGCCCAGTCAGCCTATTGGACGTATTGAGGTCATAGCCCTTACTGCAGGACGTTGAAGCCAGTGTGTAATGAGCCTTATTAGCCCAGTCAGCCTATTGGACGTATTGAGGTCATAGCCCTTACTGCAGGACGTTGAAGCCAGTGTGTAATGAGTCTTATTAGCCCAGTCAGCCTATTGGACGTATTGAGGTCATAGCCCTTACTGCAGGACGTTGAAGCCAGTGTGTAATGAGTCTTATTAGCCCAGTCAGCCTATTGGACGTATTGAGGTCATAGCCCTTACTGCAGGACGTTGAAGCCAGTGTGTAATGAGCCTTATTAGCCCAGTCAGCCTATTGGACGTATTGAGGTCATAGCCCTTACTGCAGGACGTTGAAGCCAGTGTGTAATGAGCCTTATTAGCCCAGTCAGCCTATTGGACGTATTGAGGTCATAGCCCTTACTGCAGGACGTTGAAGCCAGTGTGTAATGAGTCTTATTAGCCCAGTCAGCCTATTGGACGTATTGAGGTCATAGCCCTTACTGCAGGACGTTGAAGCCAGTGTGTAATGAGTCTTATTAGCCCAGTCAGCCTATTGGACGTATTGAGGTCATAGCCCTTACTGCAGGACGTTGAAGCCAGTGTGTAATGAGTCTTATTAGCCCAGTCAGCCTATTGGACGTATTGAGATCATAGCCCTTACTGCAGGACGTTGAAGCCAGTGTGTAATGAGTCTTATTAGCCCAGTCAGCCTATTGGACGTATTGAGGTCATAGCCCTTACTGCAGGACGTTGAAGCCAGTGTGTAATGAGTCTTATTAGCCCAGTCAGCCTATTGGACGTATTGAGGTCATAGCCCTTACTGCAGGACGTTGAAGCCAGTGTGTAATGAGTCTTATTAGCCCAGTCAGCCTATTGGACGTATTGAGGTCATAGCCCTTACTGCAGGACGTTGAAGCCAGTGTGTAATGAGCCTTATTAGCCCAGTCAGCCTATTGGACGTATTGAGGTCATAGCCCTTACTGCAGGACGTTGAAGCCAGTGTGTAATGAGTCTTATTAGCCCAGTCAGCCTATTGGACGTATTGAGGTCATAGCCCTTACTGCAGGACGTTGAAGCCAGTGTGTAATGAGCCTTATTAGCCCAGTCAGCCTATTGGACGTATTGAGGTCATAGCCCTTACTGCAGGACGTTGAAGCCAGTGTGTAATGAGTCTTATTAGCCCAGTCAGCCTATTGGACGTATTGAGGTCATAGCCCTTACTGCAGGACGTTGAAGCCAGTGTGTAATGAGTCTTATTAGCCCAGTCAGCCTATTGGACGTATTGAGGTCATAGCCCTTACTGCAGGACGTTGAAGCCAGTGTGTAATGAGTCTTATTAGCCCAGTCAGCCTATTGGACGTATTGAGGTCATAGCCCTTACTGCAGGACGTTGAAGCCAGTGTGTAATGAGCCTTATTAGCCCAGTCAGCCTATTGGACGTATTGAGGTCATAGCCCTTACTGCATGACGTTGAAGCCAGTGTGTAATGAGTCTTATTAGCCCAGTCAGCCTATTGGACGTATTGAGGTCATAGCCCTTACTGCAGGACGTTGAAGCCAGTGTGTAATGAGTCTTATTAGCCCAGTCAGCCTATTGGACGTATTGAGGTCATAGCCCTTACTGCAGGACGTTGAAGCCAGTGTGTAATGAGCCTTATTAGCCCAGTCAGCCTATTGGACGTATTGAGGTCATATCCCTTACTGCAGGACGTTGAAGCCAGTGTGTAATGAGTCTTATTAGCCCAGTCAGCCTATTGGACGTATTGAGGTCATAGCCCTTACTGCAGGACGTTGAAGCCAGTGTGTAATGAGTCTTATTAGCCCAGTCAGCCTATTGGACGTATTGAGGTCATAGCCCTTACTGCAGGACGTTGAAGCCAGTGTGTAATGAGTCTTATTAGCCCAGTCAGCCTATTGGACGTATTGAACATTCATATTGGACGTTTACTATTGTCTAGTCCAATTATGGCATTATTTCACTATTTGTATCCGTTTTTGCATCAGTTTCAATGGAGGACATTTATTTTGAATGCGAACCGCAAATTACTTGTGGCTAATCATTATTGTGGCTAGCTTCACATAGGTAACAATCCACCCCCCCAAAAAGTGTGGATTTTTCTCCACCCTCCCCTTATTAAGAATCTAGAATGTTCATAGTCGTGACATGCTTGGTTCAATAGCTATTGGTGATAGAACCGAATATCCAATATGAACACATTTTACTTTGTTGGCTAGCTACCTTTAGGTTGTCTTTGCTCCCGTTCCTCCAACAGTTGTATTTCATATTGTGCTAGTAGCTTTACAAACAACAGCTCCTCTTTATTGTTATCTTTGTGACTAATGTAGCTACTTCTGTCAGAGCAGGACAGATTCTTCTTCTTTTGGGATTGGGTTGGCACATCGCATCAGACTTAAGTACACCGCCACCTACTGGAGTGTGAGGCCAGTCACAGCCTCCCTACATTAAATTCTCTTCATTAGTCCTGTTCCTCTAAGACAGTGAACTAGAGCCCTTGACACCACTTCCCTCTCTCCTCACACCACTCTTACCCTCCACATCAGCCTTCTTCCCTGCGGCCCAGTGGGACCTGAATATCAACTCCTTCTCTCAGAGTATCCAGGTCCAGAACTCGAGGGGTCGACACTGTGGTTTGTGGGGCAACCAGGGGTGTATTCATTAGTGCACAAAGTACAACAACGTTTTGCAACAAAACTAGGCCTAAGCGTTTCTTATCCCTCCCACTCTGTTCCGTTTGCGTCTCTTAGCTTCCGCTCCGTGTGGTTCCTAGTGACTATTACCCAGTTGATTGGAGTTGTGGTGTCTTTGTCCCCAGGTGTCATAGTCTCTACCCAGTAACGGGATGGAGGCCCAACCAGAGGAGACGGCTGTGGTACCAGAGGTTCTGCAGAGCTCAGCAGAGACACACGGAGAGGAACTGGAACTTAACGACGGTACCAGCACCGAGCACCTGGAGGACGGATGCACAGCTGAGACAGAACCTCAGGGACTGACCTCCGTGACCTCAGACAGCCGTTTACCGGGAGAGTTAACGGGAGGAGCAGAGGAGATGGAGGTTACAGAGAATCTGAACTCTGTCTCGAGCTCCGAGCTGGGAGACGGAACCACACACACACATCTCCCCCAGGACCTCCCCCATGATCTATCCCAGGACCTCTCTCAGGACCTCTCTCAGGACCTCTCTCAGGACCTCCCCCAGGACCCCTCCCAGGACCCCCCCCATGACCTCCCCCAGGACCCTCCCCAGGACCTCCCCCAGGACCTCCCCCATGATCTATCCCAGGACCTCTCTCAGGACCTCTCTCAGGACCTCCCCCATGACCCCTCCCAGGACCCCCCCCATGACCTCCCCCAGGACCCTCCCCAGGTACTGCTGACGTTACAGGACGGTGTGTGTGTCAGGGACCAGCGGGACGGTAGCAGCTCCTCCTCAGACAGTGATTCGGACTCCTCTTCCTCCGGGGTGACGCTGGCTGTTGTGTTAGGTCAGGCAGATGAAGATGATGATGATGATGAAGGCTTCAGTCGGGCAAGGAAACCCTGTGCCATCAAAACCCTGGACGAGACCCTGCCTGAGGTACCCCTGGCCTCTAACCCCTGGCCTCTAACCCCTGGCCTCTAACCAACCCATGACCTCTCTCTAACCCCTGACCTCTCTCTAACCCCTGACCTCTCTCTAACCCCTGACCTCTCTCTAACCCCTGACCTCTCTCTAACCCCTGGCCTCTCTCTAACCCCTGGCCTCTCTCTAACCCCTGGCCTCTCTCTAACCCCTGGCCTCTCTCTAACCCCTAACGCCTCTCTCTAACCCCTAACGCCTCTCTCTAACCCCTGGCCTCTCTCTAACCCCTAACGCCTCTAACCAACCCCTGGCCTCTCTCTAACCCCTGGCCTCTCTCTAACCCCTGGCCTCTCTCTAACCCCTGGCCTCTCTCTAACCCCTGGCCTCTCTCTAACCCCTAACGCCTCTCTCTAACCCCTGGCCTCTCTCTAACCCCTGACGCCTCTCTCTAACCCCTGACCTCTAACCAACCCCTGACCTCTCTCTAACCCCTGACCTCTCTCTAACCCCTGACCTCTCTCTAACCCCTGACCTCTCTCTAACCCCTGACCTCTCTCTAACCCCTAACGCCTCTCTCTAACCCCTAACGCCTCTCTCTAACCCCTGGCGCCTCTCTCTAACCCCTGGCGCCTCTCTCTAACCCCTGGCGCCTCTCTCTAACCCCTGGCGCCTCTCTCTAACCCCTGGCGCCTCTCTCTAACCCCTGGCGCCTCTCTCTAACCCCTGACGCCTCTCTCTAACCCCTGACGCCTCTCTCTAACCCCTGACGCCTCTCTCTAACCCCTGGCGCCTCTCTCTAACCCCTGGCGCCTCTCTCTAACCCCTGGCGCCTCTCTCTAACCCCTGGCGCCTCTCTCTAACCCCTGGCGCCTCTCTCTAACCCCTGGCGCCTCTCTCTAACCCCTGGCGCCTCTCTCTAACCCCTGGCGCCTCTCTCTAACCCCTGGCGCCTCTCTCTAACCCCTGGCGCCTCTCTCTAACCCCTGGCGCCTCTCTCTAACCCCTGGCGCCTCTCTCTAACCCCTGACCTCTACTCTGGGAATTCAGAACTTCAGAACTTCATGTGAGTAAAAATAAAATATAAGTATTCACATGAAAATGATGTGTGTTTGTGTGTGTAGGAGTTGCCTGCTGTCGAGGAGTTGACGGTTGTTCTACCAGAGGAGGCGGAGATACTGCCCCTAGGGTCAGTCAGCAGTATCATCCAACAGCTGGGTTAGTCCCTCCACACTACACCTAGGATCAGTCACCAGTAGTCGTAGTTGACCCTCCCCTGTCCTCCACACTACACCAGTGGTATTGACCCCTCTTGGTGTCTGAATGCCCCTGGTCTTCACGTTACACCCTGACCTCCACGTTACACCCTGACCTCCACGTTACACCCTGACCTCCACGTTACACCCTGACCTCCACGTTACACCCTGACCTCCACGTTACACCCTGACCTCCACGTTACACCCTGACCTCCACGTTACACCCTGACCTCCACGTTACACCCTGACCTCCACGTTACACCCTGACCTCCACGTTACACCCCGACCTTCACGTTACACCCTGACCTTCACGTTACACCCTGACCTCCACGTTACACCCTGACCTTCACGTTACACCCTGACCTTCACGTTACACCCTGACCTCCACGTTACACCCTGACCTCCACGTTACACCCTGACCTTCACGTTACACCCTGACCTTCACGTTACACCCTGAC
>NW_024060994.1:12500-18160 GCF_016432855.1 Salvelinus namaycush
GATTTATGGAGCTTTTATATAAAATGTCTGTACTCATCCTCCCCTCCGTGCACCTGGTATTATTTTTGGGTTACCAGGTGCTCCTATTCTAATCGAATGAAAATGAATTTAAATGACCTGCAGACACCCATGCCCGCTATGGGAGCACCATACTATGGGCACAAGTCAGTGGGCACCGGCCTAAGGGATTTATGGAGCTTTTCAAAAATAAGGTCTGAATACTTTCTATGTTGAACTACTCAGGAAAAACGACAGAGTGCCCACTTTTTGGGTTACCAGGTGCCCCTATTTAAATCGAATGAAAACGAATTTAAATGACCTGCAGACACCCATGCCCGCTATGGGAGCACCATACTACGGGCACAAGTCAGTAGGCACCGGCCTAAGGGATTTATGGAGCTTTTATATAAAAGGTCTGTCCGCATCCTCACTACTGACACCACCTTATGTTAGTTTGGGTTACCAGGTGCTGCTACAGAAATCGAATGAAAATGACTTTTAAGGGCCTGCCCACACCCATGCCCGATATGGGAGCACCATACTACGGGCACAAGTCAGTGGCCACCGGCCTAAGGGATTTATGGAGCTTTTCAAAAAAAGTCCGAAAATATTCTATGTTGAATTATTCAGGAAAAACGACAGAGTGCCCTCTTTTTGGGTTACCAGGTGCCGCTATTGAAATCGAATGAAAACGACTTTTAAGGGCCTGCCCACACCCATGCCCGATATGGGAGCACCATAGTAGGGGTCCAAGTCAGTAGGCACCGGCCTAAGGGATTTATGGAGCTTTTCAAAATTAGTCCGAAAATATTCTATGTTGAACTATTCAGGAAAAACGACAGAGTGCCCTCTTTTTGGGTTACCAGGTGCCGCTATTGAAATCGAATGAAAATGACTTTTAAGGGCCTGCCCACACCCATGCCCGATATGGGAGCACCATAGTAGGGGTCCAAGTCAGTAGGCACCGGCCTAAGGGATTTATGGAGCTTTTCAAAAAAGTCCGAAAATATTCTATGTTGAACTATTCAGGAAAAACGACAGAGTGCCCTCTTTTTGGGTTACCAGGTGCCGCTATTGAAATCGAATGAAAATGACTTTTAAGGGCCTGCCCACGCCCATGCCCGATATGGGAGCACCATAGTAGGGGTCCAAGTCAGTAGGCACCGGCCTAAGGGATTTATGGAGCTTTTCAAAAAAAGTCCGAAAATATTCTATGTTGAATTATTCAGGAAAAACGACAGAGTGCCCTCTTTTTGGGTTACCAGGTGCCGCTATTGAAATCGAATGAAAATGACTTTTAAGGGCCTGCCCACGCCCATGCCCGATATGGGAGCACCATAGTAGGGGTCCAAGTCAGTAGGCACCGGCCTAAGGGATTTATGGAGCTTTTCAAAAAAAGTCCGAAAATATTCTATGTTGAATTATTCAGGAAAAACGACAGAGTGCCCTCTTTTTGGGTTACCAGGTGCCCCTATTGAAATCGAATGAAAACGACTTTTAAGGGCCTGCCCACGCCCATGCCCGATATGGGAGCACCATAGTAGGGGTCCAAGTCAGTAGGCACCGGCCTAAGGGATTTATGGAGCTTTTCAAAAAAAGTCCGAAAATATTCTATGTTGAACTATTCAGGAAAAACGACAGAGTGCCCTCTTTTTGGGTTACCAGGTGCCGCTATTGAAATCGAATGAAAACGACTTTTAAGGGCCTGCCCACGCCCATGCCCGATATGGGAGCACCATAGTAGGGGTCCAAGTCAGTAGGCACCGGCCTAAGGGATTTATGGAGCTTTTCAAAAAAAGTCCGAAAATATTCTATGTTGAACTATTCAGGAAAAACGACAGAGTGCCCTCTTTTTGGGTTACCAGGTGCCGCTATTGAAATCGAATGAAAATGACTTTTAAGGGCCTGCCCACGCCCATGCCCGATATGGGAGCACCATAGTAGGGGTCCAAGTCAGTAGGCACCGGCCTAAGGGATTTATGGAGCTTTTCAAAAAAAGTCCGAAAATATTCTATGTTGAATTATTCAGGAAAAACGACAGAGTGCCCTCTTTTTGGGTTACCAGGTGCCCCTATTGAAATCGAATGAAAACGACTTTTAAGGGCCTGCCCACGCCCATGCCCGATATGGGAGCACCATAGTAGGGGTCCAAGTCAGTAGGCACCGGCCTAAGGGATTTATGGAGCTTTTCAAAAAAAGTCCGAAAATATTCTATGTTGAACTATTCAGGAAAAACGACAGAGTGCCCTCTTTTTGGGTTACCAGGTGCCGCTATTGAAATCGAATGAAAACGACTTTTAAGGGCCTGCCCACGCCCATGCCCGATATGGGAGCACCATAGTAGGGGTCCAAGTCAGTAGGCACCGGCCTAAGGGATTTATGGAGCTTTTCAAAAAAAGTCCGAAAATATTCTATGTTGAACTATTCAGGAAAAACGACAGAGTGCCCTCTTTTTGGGTTACCAGGTGCCGCTATTGAAATCGAATGAAAATGACTTTTAAGGGCCTGCCCACGCCCATGCCCGATATGGGAGCACCATAGTAGGGGTCCAAGTCAGTAGGCACCGGCCTAAGGGATTTATGGAGCTTTTCAAAAAAAGTCCGAAAATATTCTATGTTGAATTATTCAGGAAAAACGACAGAGTGCCCTCTTTTTGGGTTACCAGGTGCCCCTATTGAAATCGAATGAAAACGACTTTTAAGGGCCTGCCCACGCCCATGCCCGATATGGGAGCACCATAGTAGGGGTCCAAGTCAGTAGGCACCGGCCTAAGGGATTTATGGAGCTTTTCAAAAAAAGTCCGAAAATATTCTATGTTGAACTATTCAGGAAAAACGACAGAGTGCCCTCTTTTTGGGTTACCAGGTGCCGCTATTGAAATCGAATGAAAATGACTTTTAAGGGCCTGCCCACGCCCATGCCCGATATGGGAGCACCATAGTAGGGGTCCAAGTCAGTAGGCACCGGCCTAAGGGATTTATGGAGCTTTTCAAAAAAAGTCCGAAAATATTCTATGTTGAATTATTCAGGAAAAACGACAGAGTGCCCTCTTTTTGGGTTACCAGGTGCCCCTATTGAAATCGAATGAAAACGACTTTTAAGGGCCTGCCCACGCCCATGCCCGATATGGGAGCACCATAGTAGGGGTCCAAGTCAGTAGGCACCGGCCTAAGGGATTTATGGAGCTTTTCAAAAAAAGTCCGAAAATATTCTATGTTGAACTATTCAGGAAAAACGACAGAGTGCCCTCTTTTTGGGTTACCAGGTGCCGCTATTGAAATCGAATGAAAATGACTTTTAAGGGCCTGCCCACGCCCATGCCCGATATGGGAGCACCATAGTAGGGGTCCAAGTCAGTAGGCACCGGCCTAAGGGATTTATGGAGCTTTTCAAAAAAAGTCCGAAAATATTCTATGTTGAATTATTCAGGAAAAACGACAGAGTGCCCTCTTTTTGGGTTACCAGGTGCCCCTATTGAAATCGAATGAAAACGACTTTTAAGGGCCTGCCCACGCCCATGCCCGATATGGGAGCACCATAGTAGGGGTCCAAGTCAGTAGGCACCGGCCTAAGGGATTTATGGAGCTTTTCAAAAAAAGTCCGAAAATATTCTATGTTGAACTATTCAGGAAAAACGACAGAGTGCCCTCTTTTTGGGTTACCAGGTGCCGCTATTGAAATCGAATGAAAATGACTTTTAAGGGCCTGCCCACGCCCATGCCCGATATGGGAGCACCATAGTAGGGGTCCAAGTCAGTAGGCACCGGCCTAAGGGATTTATGGAGCTTTTCAAAAAAGTCCGAAAATATTCTATGTTGAATTATTCAGGAAAAACGACAGAGTGCCCTCTTTTTGGGTTACCAGGTGCCCCTATTGAAATCGAATGAAAACGACTTTTAAGGGCCTGCCCACGCCCATGCCCGATATGGGAGCACCATAGTAGGGGTCCAAGTCAGTAGGCACCGGCCTAAGGGATTTATGGAGCTTTTCAAAATTAGTCCGAAAATATTCTATGTTGAACTATTCAGGAAAAACGGCTATGTGCCCTCTTTTTGGGTTACCAGGTGCTGCTATTGAAATCGATCCTCACTACTGACACCACCTTATGTTAGTTTGGGTTACCAGGTGCTGCTATTGAAATCGAATGAAAATGATTTTAAATGGCCTGCAGACACCCATGCCCGCTATGGGAGCACCATACTATGGGCACAAGTCAGTGGGGGCCGGCCTGAGGGATTTATGGAGCTTTTCAAAAAAGGTCCGAAAATATTCTATGTTGAACTACTCAGGAAAAACGGCTAAGTGCCCTCTTTTGGGTTACCAGGTGCTCCTATTCTAATCGAATGAAAATGAATTTAAATGACCTGCAGACACCCATGCCCGCTATGGGAGCACCATACTATGGGCACAAGTCAGTGGGCACCGGCCTAAGGGATTTATGGAGCTTTTATATAAAATGTCTGTACTCATCCTCCCCTCCGTGCACCTGGTATTATTTTTGGGTTACCAGGTGCTCCTATTCTAATCGAATGAAAATGAATTTAAATGACCTGCAGACACCCATGCCCGCTATGGGAGCACCATACTATGGGCACAAGTCAGTGGGCACCGGCCTAAGGGATTTATGGAGCTTTTCAAAAATAAGGTCTGAATACTTTCTATGTTGAACTACTCAGGAAAAACGACAGAGTGCCCACTTTTTGGGTTACCAGGTGCCCCTATTTAAATCGAATGAAAACGAATTTAAATGACCTGCAGACACCCATGCCCGCTATGGGAGCACCATACTACGGGCACAAGTCAGTAGGCACCGGCCTAAAGGATTTATGGAGCTTTTCAAAAATGTATGTAGTCACCCGCACTACTGACACCACCTTATGTTAGTTTGGGTTACCAGGTGCCGCTATTGAAATCGAATGAAAACGACTTTTAAGGGCCTGCCCACACCCATGCCCGATATGGGAGCACCATACTACGGGCACAAGTCAGTGGCCACCGGCCTAAGGGATTTATGGAGCTTTTCAAAAAAAGTCCGAAAATATTCTATGTTGAATTATTCAGGAAAAACGACAGAGTGCCCTCTTTTTGGGTTACCAGGTGCCCCTATTGAAATCGAATGAAAACGACTTTTAAGGGCCTGCCCACGCCCATGCCCGATATGGGAGCACCATAGTAGGGGTCCAAGTCAGTAGGCACCGGCCTAAGGGATTTATGGAGCTTTTCAAAAAAAGTCCGAAAATATTCTATGTTGAACTATTCAGGAAAAACGACAGAGTGCCCTCTTTTTGGGTTACCAGGTGCCGCTATTGAAATCGAATGAAAATGACTTTTAAGGGCCTGCCCACACCCATGCCCGATATGGGAGCACCATAGTAGGGGTCCAAGTCAGTAGGCACCGGCCTAAGGGATTTATGGAGCTTTTCAAAAATAGTCCGAAAATATTCTATGTTGAACTATTCAGGAAAAACGACAGAGTGCCCTCTTTTTGGGTTACCAGGTGCCCCTATTGAAATCGAATGAAAATGACTTTTAAGGGCCGGCCACGCCCCTGCCCGATATGGGAGCACCATAGTAGGGGTCCAAGCTCAGTAGGCACTGTCCTAAAGGATTAAGTCGGATGTTTTCAAAAAAAAGTCCGAACATATATCTATGTTGAATTT
>NW_024060995.1:0-18151 GCF_016432855.1 Salvelinus namaycush
GCCCCCTCCTCTAATACACTGATCAAGCTCTATTCTGCTGCCCCCCTCCTCTAATACACTGATCAGCTCTATACTGCTGCCCCCTCCTCCTCTAATACACTGATCAGCTCTATACTGCTGCCCCCTCCTCTAATACACTGATCAACTCTATACTGCTGCCCCCTCCTCTAATACACTGATCAGCTCTATACTGACCCCTCCTCCTCTACTACACTGATCAGCTCTATACTGCTGCCCCCTCCTCCTCTAATACACTGATCAGCTCTATACTGCTGCCCCCTCCTCCTCTAATACACTGATCAGCTCTATACTGCTGCCCCCTCTAATACACTGATCAGCTCTATACTGACCCCTCCTCCTCTACTACACTGATCAGCTCTATACTGCTGCCCCCTCCTCCTCTAATACACTGATCAGCTCTATACTGCTGCCCCCTCCTCCTCTAATACACTGATCAGCTCTATACTGCTGCCCCCTCCTCCTCTAATACACTGATCAGCTCTATACTGCTGGCCCCTCCTCCTCTAATACACTGATCAGCTCTATACTGCTGCCCCGTCCTCCTCTAATACACTGATCAGCTCTATACTGCTGCCCCCTCCTCCTCTAATACACTGATCAGCTCTATACTGCTGCCCCCTCCTCCTCTAATACACTGATCAGCTCTATACTGCTGCCCCCTCCTCTAATACACTGATCAGCTCTATACTGCTGCCCCCTCCTCCTCTAATACACTGATCAGCTCTATACTGCTGCCCCCTCCTCCTCTAATACACTGATCAGCTCTATACTGCTGCCCCCTCCTCTAATACACTGATCAGCTCTATACTGCTGCCCCCTCCTCCTCTAATACACTGATCAGCTCTAAAATGCTGGCCTCTCCTCCTCTAATACACTGATCAGCTCTATACTGCTGCCCCCTCCTCCTCTAATACACTGATCAGCTCTATACTGCTGCCCCCTCCTCTAATACACTGATCAGCTCTATACTGCTGCCCCCTCCTCCTCTAATACACTGATCAGCTCTATACTGCTGCCCCCTCCTCCTCTAATACACTGATCAGCTCTATACTGCTGGCCTCTCCTCCTCTAATACACTGATCAGCTCTATACTGCTGCCCCCTCCTCCTCTAATACACTGATCAGCTCTATACTGCTGCCCCCTCCTCCTCTAATACACTGATCAGCTCTATACTGCTGCCCTCTCCTCCTCTAATACACTGATCAGCTCTATACTGCTGCCCCCTCCTCCTCTAATACACTGATCAGCTCTATACTGCTATACTGCTCCTGATACAACCCGAGGGACAGACAGATGTCTCCTGTCACAACCTGAGGGACAGACAGATGTCTCCTGATACAACCTGAGGGACAGACAGATGTCTCCTGATACAACCTGAGGGACAGACAGATGTCTCCTGATACAACCTGAGGGACAGACAGATGTCTCCTGATACAACCTGAGGGACAGACAGATGTCTCCTGATACAACCTGAAGGACAGACAGATGTCTCCTGATACAACCTGAGGGACAGACAGATGTCTCCTGATACAACCTGAGGGACAGACAGATGTCTCCTGATACAACCTGAGGGACAGACAGATGTCTCCTGATACAACCTGAGGGACAGACAGATGTCTCCTGATACAACCTGAGGGACAGACAGATGTCTCCTGATACAACCTGAGGGACAGCCAGATGTCTCCTGATACAACCTGAGGGACAGACAGATGTCTCCTGATACAACCTGAGGGACAAACAGATGTCTCCTGCCACAACCTGAGGGACAGACAGATGTCTCCTGATACAACCTGAGGGACAGACAGATGTCTCCTGATACAACCTGAGTGACAGACAGATGTCTCCTGATACAACCCGAGGGACAGACAGATGTCTCCTGATACAACCCGAGAGACAGACAGATGTCTCCTGATACAACCTGAGGGACAGACAGATGTCTCCTGATACAACCTGAGGGACAGACAGATGTCTCCTGATACAACCTGAGGGACAGACAGATGTCTCCTGCCACAACCTGAGGGACAGACAGATGTCTCCTGATACAACCTGAGGGACAGACAGATGTCTCCTGATACAACCTGAGTGACAGACAGATGTCTCCTGATGCAACCCGAGGGACAGACAGATGTCTCCTGATACAACCTGAGAGACAGACAGATGTCTCCTGATACAACCTGAGGGACAGACAGATGTCTCCTGATACAACCTGAGGGACAGACAGATGTCTCCTGATACAACCTGAGGGACAGACAGATGTCTCCTGATACAACCTGAGGGACAGACAGATGTCTCCTGATACAACCTGAGGGACAGACATATGTCTCCTGATACAACCTGAGGGACAGACAGATGTCTCCTGATACAACCTGAAGGACAGACAGATGTCTCCTGATACAACCTGAGGGACAGACAGATGTCTCCTGATACAACCTGAAGGACAGACAGATGTCTCCTGCCACAACCTGAGGGACAGACAGATGTCTCCTGATACAACCTGAGGGACAGACAGATGTCTCCTGATACAACCTGAAGGACAGACAGATGTCTCCTGATACAACCTGAGGGACAGACAGATGTCTCCTGATACAACCTGAGGGACAGACAGATGTCTCCTGATACAACCAGAGGGACAGACAGATGTCTCCTGGACAGGCAGTGACTGAATGTAGGCTGGGCTCTAAGACTGACAGCTGGTACACTGGAAGTTCCTGGGTTATCTTACTGCCAGAAGAAGAAGATGGGAGGGTGAATTATAAAACTTTAAGATAACTACTGTTAAGAAAGGGTGGAGGTCACACATGAAGAGAGAGAGAGAGAGAAGAGAAGAGAAGAGAAGAGAAGAGAAGAGAAGAGAAGAGAAGAGAAGAGAAGAGAGAGAGAGATGAGCACAGCCAGGCCTTTACAGTCCTACCTGTTCCCTGTTAGCCCATGGAAGACAGACTGTCCTCAGCTCAGTCTGTTAGCCCCCAGAGAGACTGTTACCTGTTAAACCCCCAGAGAGACTGTTACCTGTTAAACCCCCAGAGAGACTGTTACCTGTTAAACCCCAGAGAGACTGTTACCTGTTAGCCCCCAGAGAGACTGTTACCTGTTAACCCCCAGAGAGACTGTTACCTGTTAAACCCCAGAGAGACTGTTACCTGTTAAACCCCAGAGAGACTGTTACCTGTTAAAGCCCCAGAGAGACTGTTACCTGTTAAACCCCCAGAGAGACTGTTACCTGTTAGCCCCCAGAGAGACTGTTACCTGTTAAACCCCCAGAGAGACTGTTACCTGTTAAAGCCCCAGAGAGACTGTTACCTGTTAAACCCCCAGAGAGACTGTTCCCTGTTAGCCCCCAGAGAGACTGTTACCTGTTAAACCCCCAGAGAGACTGTTACCTGTTAGCCCCCAGAGAGACTGTTACCTGTTAGCCCCCAGAGAGACTGTTCCCTGTTAGCCCCCAGAGAGACTGTTACCTGTTAAACCCCCAGAGAGACTGTTACCTGTTAAACCCCCAGAGAGACTGTTACCTGTTAGCCCCCAGAGAGACTGTTACCTGTTAAACCCCCAGAGAGACTGTTACCTGTTAAACCCCCAGAGAGACTGTTCCCTGTTAGCCCCCAGAGAGACTGTTACCTGTTAAACCCCCAGAGAGACTGTTCCCTGTTAAAGCCCCAGAGAGACTGTTACCTGTTAAACCCCCAGAGAGACTGTTACCTGTTAGCCCCCAGAGAGACTGTTACCTGTTAAACCCCCAGAGAGACTGTTACCTGTTAAACCCCCAGAGAGACTGTTACCTGTTAGCCCCCAGAGAGACTGTTACCTGTTAAACCCCCAGAGAGACTGTTACCTGTTAAACCCCCAGAGAGACTGTTCCCTGTTAGCCCCCAGAGAGACTGTTCCCTGTTAGCCCCCAGAGAGACTGTTACCTGTTAAACCCCCAGAGAGACTGTTCCCTGTTAAAGCCCCAGAGAGACTGTTACCTGTTAAACCCCCAGAGAGACTGTTACCTGTTAGCCCCCAGAGAGACTGTTACCTGTTAAACCCCCAGAGAGACTGTTACCTGTTAAACCCCCAGAGAGACTGTTACCTGTTAGCCCCCAGAGAGACTGTTACCTGTTAAACTCCCAGAGAGACTGTTACCTGTTAAACCCCCAGAGAGACTGTTACCTGTTTGCCCATGGAAGACAGACTGTCCTCAGCTCAGTCTGTTAAACCCCCAGAGAGACTGTTACCTGTTTGCCCATGGAAGACAGACTGTCCTCAGCTCAGTCTGTTAACCCTCAGAGAGACTGTTCCCTGTTAGTCCATGGAAGACAGACTGTCCTCAACTCACTCTGTTAAACCCCAGACAGACTGTTCCCTGTTAGTCCATGGAAGACAGACTGTCCTCAGCTCAGTCTGTTAAACCCCCAGAGAGACTGTTACCTGTTAAACCCCCAGAGAGACTGTTACCTGTTAGCCCCCAGAGAGACTGTTACCTGTTAAACCCCCAGAGAGACTGTTACCTGTTAGCCCCCAGAGAGACTGTTACCTGTTAAACCCCCAGAGAGACTGTTACCTGTTAGCCCCCAGAGAGACTGTTACCTGTTAGCCCCCAGAGAGACTGTTACCTGTTAGCCCCCAGAGAGACTGTTACCTGTTAAACCCCCAGAGAGACTGTTACCTGTTAGCCCCCAGAGAGACTGTTACCTGTTAGCCCCCAGAGAGACTGTTACCTGTTAGCCCCCAGAGAGACTGTTACCTGTTAAACCCCCAGAGAGACTGTTACCTGTTAGCCCCCAGAGAGACTGTTACCTGTTAAACCCCAGAGAGACTGTTACCTGTTTGCCCCCAGAGAGACTGTTACCTGTTAAACCCCCAGAGAGACTGTTACCTGTTAAACCCCAGAGAGACTGTTACCTGTTAAACCCCCAGAGAGACTGTTACCTGTTAAAGCCCCAGAGAGACTGTTACCTGTTAGCCCCCAGAGAGACTGTTACCTGTTAAACCCCCAGAGAGACTGTTACCTGTTAAACCCCCAGAGAGACTGTTACCTGTTAGCCCCCAGAGAGACTGTTACCTGTTAAACCCCCAGAGAGACTGTTACCTGTTAGCCCCCAGAGAGACTGTTACCTGTTAAACCCCAGAGAGACTGTTACCTGTTAAACCCCCAGAGAGACTGTTACCTGTTAAACCCCAGAGAGACTGTTACCTGTTAAACCCCAGAGAGACTGTTCCCTGTTAGCCCCCAGAGAGACTGTTACCTGTTTGCCCATGGAAGACAGACTGTCCTCAGCTCAGTCTGTTAAACCCCCAGAGAGACTGTTACCTGTTTGCCCATGGAAGACAGACTGTCCTCAGCTCAGTCTGTTAAACCCCCAGAGAGACTGTTACCTGTTTGCCCATGGAAGACAGACTGTCCTCAGCTCAGTCTGTTAAACCCCCAGAGAGACTGTTACCTGTTAGTCCATGGAAGACAGACTGTCCTCAGCTCAGTCTGTTAAACCCCCAGAGAGACTGTTACCTGTTTGCCCATGGAAGACAGACTGTCCTCAGCTCATTCTGTTAAACCCCCAGAGAGACTGTTACCTGTTAGTCCCCAGAGAGACTGTTACCTGTTTGCCCATGGAAGACAGACTGTCCTCAGCTCATTCTGTTAAACCCCCAGAGAGACTGTTACCCGTTTGCCCATGGAAGACAGACTGTCCTCAGCTCATCCTGTTAAACCCCCAGAGAGACTGTTACCCGTTTGCCCATGGAAGACAGACTGTCCTCAGCTCAGTCTGTTAAACCCCCAGAGAGACTGATTGGGGTACAGGCAGAACAGAGGAAGGTAGACCTGCATAATATAGGAGTCGCGGAGGACTATAATTAACTACACGGTGTTCTCTCTGTGTTCTCCTTTATTTGGCAATGTCACTTACTGACTTATCATGCCAATAGAGGAGAGAGAGAGAGAGAGAGAGGACAGGAATAGAGAGATAGAAATAGACATGGAGACAGAGAGAGATAAATGGAGAGAGATAGAAGATGAGAGAGGGAGGGGGAGAGATAAAGCAAAGAGAGAAGATAGATAATGAGTAGAGAGACAGAATATAGAGGGAGAGAGAATAGATAGAGAGAGAGGAGAGAGAGGGACATAGAGAGAGAGTAGATAGAGAGAGAGGGGAGAGAGAGGGACATAGAGAGAGTAGATAGAGAGAGAGGGGAGAGAGAGGGATAGAGAGAGAGGAGAGAGAGGGACATAGAGAGAGAGAGAGAGAGTAGATAGAGAGAAGGGAGAGAGAGAGGGGAGAGAGAGTGACAGAGAGAGTAGAGAGGGACAGAGAGAGAGAGTAGAGGGAGAGAGGAGAGAGAGGATAGAGGGATAGAGAGGGAGGATAGAGGGACAGAGAGAAAGTAGAGAGAGGCAGAAGATAGAGTGGTAGAGACAGAGAACTTCTTATTAAAATCAAATCAAACGTTATTTGTCACACGCACCGAATACAACAGGTGTAGTAGACCTCACAGTGAAATGCTGAATACAACAGGTGTAGTAGACCTCACAGTGAAATGCTGAATACAACAGGTGTAGTAGACCTTACAGTGAAATGCTGAATACAACAGGTGTAGTAGACCTCACAGTGAAATGCTGAATACAACAGGTGTAGTAGACCTCACAGTGAAATGCTGAATACAACAGGTGTAGTAGACCTCACAGTGAAATGCTGAATACAACAGGTGTAGTAGACCTCACAGTGAAATGCTGAATACAACAGGTGTAGTAGACCTTACAGTGAAATGCTGAATACAACAGGTGTAGTAGACCTCACAGTGAAATGCTGAATACAACAGGTGTAGTAGACCTTACAGTGAAATGCTGAATACAACAGGTGTAGTAGACCTCACAGTGAAATGCTGAATACAACAGGTGTAGTAGACCTTACAGTGAAATGCTGAATACAACAGGTGTAGTAGACCTCACAGTGAAATGCTGAATACAACAGGTGTAGTAGACCTCACAGTGAAATGCTGAATACAACAGGTGTAGTAGACCTTACAGTGAAATGCTGAATACAACAGGTGTAGTAGACCTCACATTGAAATGCTGAATACAACAGGTGTAGTAGACCTCACAGTGAAATGCTGAATACATCAGGTGTAGTAGACCTCACAGTGAAATGCTGAATACAACAGGTGTAGTAGACCTCACAGTGAAATGCTGAATACAACAGGTGTAGTAGACCTCACAGTGAAATGCTGAATACAACAGGTGTAGTAGACCTCACAGTGAAATGCTGAATACAACAGGTGTAGTAGACCTTACAGTGAAATGCTGAATACAACAGGTGTAGTAGACCTTACAGTGAAATGCTGAATACAACAGGTGTAGTAGACCTCACAGTGAAATGCTGAATACAACAGGTGTAGTAGAACTCACAGTGAAATGCTGAATACAACAGGTGTAGTAGACCTCACAGTGAAATGCTGAATACAACAGGTGTAGTAGACCTCACAGTGAAATGCTGAATACAACAGGTGTAGTAGACCTCACAGTGAAATGCTGAATACAACAGGTGTAGTAGACCTCACAGTGAAATGCTGAATACAACAGGTGTAGGTAGACCTTACAGTGAAATGCTGAATACTACAGGTGTAGTAGACCTCACAGTGAAATTCTGAATACAACAGGTGTAGTAGACCTCACAGTGAAATGGTGAATACAACAGGTGTAGTAGACCTCACAGTGAAATGCTGAATACAACAGGTGTAGTAGACCTCACAGTGAAATGCTGAATACAACAGGTGTAGGTAGACCTTACAGTGAAATGCTGAATACTACAGGTGTAGTAGACCTCACAGTGAAATTCTGAATACAACAGGTGTAGTAGACCTCACAGTGAAATGGTGAATACAACAGGTGTAGTAGACCTCACAGTGAAATGCTGAATACAACAGGTGTAGTAGACCTCACAGTGAAATGCTGAATACAACAGGTGTAGGTAGACCTTACAGTGAAATGCTGAATACAACAGGTGTAGTAGACCTCACAGTGAAATTCTGAATACAACAGGTGTAGTAGACCTCACAGTGAAATGGTGAATACAACAGGTGTAGTAGACCTCACAGTGAAATGCTGAATACAACAGGTGTAGTAGACCTCACAGTGAAATGCTGAATACAACAGGTGTAGTAGACCTCACAGTGAAATGCTGAATACAACAGGTGTAGTAGACCTCACAGTGAAATGTTGAATACAACAGGTGTAGTAGACCTCACAGTGAAATGCTGAATACAACAGGTGTAGTAGACCTCACAGTGAAATGGTGAATACAACAGGTGTAGTAGACCTCACAGTGAAATGCTGAATACAACAGCTGTAGTAGACCTCACAGTGAAATGCTGAATACAACAGGTGTAGTAGACCTTACAGTGAAATGCTGAATACAACAGCTGTAGTAGACCTCACAGTGAAATGCTGAATACAACAGCTGTAGTAGACCTCACAGTGAAATGCTGAATACAACAGGTGTAGTAGACCTCACAGTGAAATGCCGAATACAACAGGTGTAGTAGACCTCACAGTGAAATGCCGAATACAACAGGTGTAGTAGACCTCACAGTGAAATGCCGAATACAACAGGTGTAGTAGACCTCACAGTGAAATGCTGAATACAACAGGTGTAGTAGACCTCACAGTGAAATGCTGAATACAACAGGTGTAGTAGACCTCACAGTGAAATGCCGAATACAACAGGTGTAGTAGACCTCACAGTGAAATGTTGAATACAACAGGTGTAGTAGACCTCACAGTGAAATGCCGAATACAACAGGTGTAGTAGACCTCACAGTGAAATGCTGAATACAACAGGTGTAGTAGACCTCACAGTGAAATGCCGAATACAACAGGTGTAGTAGACCTCACAGTGAAATGCTGAATACAACAGGTGTAGTAGACCTCACAGTGAAATGCCGAATACAACAGGTGTAGTAGACCTCACAGTGAAATGCTGAATTCAACAGGTGTAGTAGACCTCACAGTGAAATGCTGAATACAACAGGTGTAGACCTTACAGTGAAATGCTGAATACAACAGGTGTAGTAGACCTCACAGTGAAATGCTGAATACAACAGGTGTAGTAGACCTTACAGTGAAATGCTGAATACAACAGGTGTAGTAGACCTCACAGTGAAATGCTGAATACAACAGGTGTAGTAGACCTCACAGTGAAATGCTGAATACAACAGGTGTAGTAGACCTCACAGTGAAATGCTGAATACAACAGGTGTAGTAGACCTCACAGTGAAATGGTGAATACAACAGGTGTAGTAGACCTCACAGTGAAATGCTGAATACAACAGCTGTAGTAGACCTCACAGTGAAATGCTGAATACAACAGGTGTAGTAGACCTTACAGTGAAATGCTGAATACAACAGCTGTAGTAGACCTCACAGTGAAATGGTGAATACAACAGGTGTAGTAGACCTCACAGTGAAATGCTGAATACAACAGGTGTAGTAGACCTCACAGTGAAATGCCGAATACAACAGGTGTAGTAGACCTCACAGTGAAATGCCGAATACAACAGGTGTAGTAGACCTCACAGTGAAATGTTGAATACAACAGGTGTAGTAGACCTCACAGTGAAATGCCGAATACAACAGGTGTAGTAGACCTCACAGTGAAATGCTGAATACAACAGGTGTAGTAGACCTCACAGTGAAATGCCGAATACAACAGGTGTAGTAGACCTCACAGTGAAATGCTGAATACAACAGGTGTAGTAGACCTCACAGTGAAATGCTGAATACAACAGGTGTAGTAGACCTCACAGTGAAATGCTGAATACAACAGGTGTAGTAGACCTCACAGTGAAATGCTGAATACAACAGGTGTAGTAGACCTCACAGTGAAATGCTGACTTACAAACCCTTAACCAACAATACAGTTTTAAGAAAATACCAACAAAAAAAAGTAAAGCGATAAGAATAACAAATAATTAAAGAGCAGCAGTAAATAACAATAGTGGGGACACCGATTAGTCGAGGTAATTGAGGTAATTATGTACATGTATGTAGAGTTATTAAAGTGACTATGCATAGATAATAACAGAGAGTAGCAGTGGTGTAAAAGAGGGGGGCAATGCAAATAGTCTGGGTAGGCATTTGATTAGATGTTCAGGAGTCTTATGGCTTCGGGGTAGAAGCTGTTTTGAAGCCTCTTGTACCTAGACTTGGTGCTCCGGTACCGCTTTCCGTGCGGTAGCAGAGAGAACAGTCTAGAGGCTGGAGGCTTTGACAATTTTTAGGGCCTTCCTCTGACACCACCTGGTATAGAGGTCCTGGATGCCAGGAAGCTTGGACTTGGATGGCAGGAAGCTTGGCCCTGGTGATATACTGGGCCATACGCACTACCCGCGGTTGGAGGCCGAGCAGTTGCCATACCAGGCAGTGATGTAACCCGTCAGCATGCTCTCGATGGTGCAGCTGTAAAACCTTTTGAGGATCTGAGGACCCATGCCAAATCTTTTCAGTCTCCTGAGGGGGAATAGGTTTTGTCGTGCCCTCTTCACGGCTGTCTATTAGCTGCCCTCCTGAGGTAACCACGGCAACATGAGGTCAGAACGACATCCAAAAGGTCAAATACCCTGACAACAGATTACGTCCCAGATGGCACGCTACTCTCTTTATAGAGGGGCGGCAAGTAGCCTAGTGGTTAGAGTGGAGGGACGGCAGGTAGACTAGTGGTTAGAGTGGAGGGACGGCAAGTAGCCTAGTGGTTAGAGTGGAGGGGTGGCAGGTAGCCTAGTGGTTAGAGTGGAGGGGAGGCAGGTAGCCTAGTGGTTAGAGTGGAGGGGAGGCAGGTAGCCTAGTGGTTAGAGTGGAGGGGAGGCAGGTAGCCTAGTGGTTAGAGTGTAGGGGGGGCAGGTAGACTAGTGGTTAGAGTGGAGGGGTGGCAGGTTGCCTAGTGGTTAGAGTGGAGGGGTGGCAGGTAGCCTAGTGGTTAGAGTGGAGGGGTGGCAGGTTGCCTAGTGGTTAGAGTGGAGGGGTGGCAGGTAGCCTAGTGGTTAGAGTGGAGGGGTGGCAGGTAGCCTAGTGGTTAGAGTGGAGGGGTGGCAGGTAGCCTAGTGGTTAGAGTGTTGGACTAGTAACCGAAAGGTTGCAAGATTGAATCCCCCGAGCTGACAAGGTAAAAATCTGTCGTTCTGCCTCCTGAACAAGGTAGTTAAACCCACTGTTCCTCGGTAGGCCGTCATTGTAAATAAGAATTTGTTCTTAACTGACTTGCCTAGTTAAATAAAGGTTAAATAAATACATTTGACCAGGTCCCATAATCCAGGTCCCACAATGCACTACATTTGACCAGGTCCCACAATGCACTACATTTGACCAGGTCCCATAATGTACTACATTTGACCAGGTCCCATAATCCAGGTCCCACAATGCACTACATTTGACCAGGTCCCATAATGCACTACATCTGACCAGGTCCCATAATGCACTACATTTGACCAGGTCCCATAATGCACTACATTTGACCAGGTCCCATAATGCACTACATTTGACCAGGTCCCATAATGCACTACATCTGACCAGGTCCCATAATGCACTACATCTGACCAGGTCCCATAATGCACTACAAAGGGAATAGGGTACCATTTAGGAGGCACAGTGAGCAGCACCGTAGGTGTTTTGGCGGACAGCACCTCACTGCAGAGAACATCCACCCACTCCCTCTGTCATTACATAAGCACCTTTATGTATTACAAGCTGCTATTCAGGAGAGCATCTCACAATAGACCTAGAAGGTTCCACACATCACCAGAGTCTTTCACTGTTAATCAATAGACCTAGAAGGTTCTCCACGTCACCAGAGTCTTTCACTGTTAATCAATAGACCTAGAAGGTTCCCCACATCACCAGAGTCTGTCACTGTTCATCAATAGACCTAGAAGGTTCTCCACGTCACCAGAGTCTTTCACTGTTAATCAATAGACCTAGAAGGTTCTCCACATCACCAGAGTCTTTCACTGTTAATCAATAGACCTAGAAGGTTCTCCACACATCACCAGAGTCTTTCACTGTTAATCAATAGACCTAGAAGGTTCTCCACACATCACCAGAGTCTTTCACTGTTAATCAATAGACCTAGAAGGTTCCCCACATCACCAGAGTCTTTCACTGTTAATCAATAGACCTAGAAGGTTCCCCACATCACCAGTCTTTCACTGTTAATCAATAGACCTAGAAGGTTCTCCACATCACCAGAGTCTGTCACTGTTAATCAATAGACCTAGAAGGTTCTCCCCACATCACCAGAGTCTTTCACTGTTAATCAATAGACCTAGAAGGTTCTCCACACATCACCAGAGTCTTTCACTGTTAATCAATAGACCTAGAAGGTTCTCCACACATCACCAGAGTCTTTCACTGTTAATCAATAGACCTAGAAGGTTCCCCACATCACCAGAGTCTTTCACTGTTAATCAATAGACCTAGAAGGTTCCCCACATCACCAGAGTCTTTCACTGTTAATCAATAGACCTAGAAGGTTCTCCACATCACCAGAGTCTGTCACTGTTAATCAATAGACCTAGAAGGTTCTCCCCACATCACCAGAGTCTTTCACTGTTAATCAATAGACCTAGAAGGTTCCCCACATCACCAGAGTCTTTCACTGTTAATCAATAGACCTAGAAGGTTCTCCACATCACCAGAGTATTTCACTGCTAATCAATAGACCAAGAAGGTTCTCCAAACATCACCAGAGTCTTTCACTGTTAATCAATAGACCTAGAAGGTTCACCACGTCACCAGAGTCTTTCACTGTTAATCAATAGACCTAGAAGGTTCCACACATCACCAGAGTCTTTCACTGTTAATCAATAGACCTAGAAGGTTCTCCCCACATCACCAGAGTCTTTCACTGTTAATCAATAGACCTAGAAGGTTCTCCACATCACCAGAGTCTTTCACTGTTAATCAATAGACCTAGAAGGTTCTCCACATCACCAGAGTATTTCACTGTTAATCAATAGACCAAGAAGGTTCCCCACATCACCAGAGTCTTTCACTGTTAATCAATAGACCTAGAAGGTTCTCCACATCACCAGAGTCTGTCACTGTTAATCAATAGACCTAGAAGGTTCTCCACGTCACCAGTCTTTCACTGCTAATCAATAGGCCTAGAAGGTTCTCCACATCACCAGAGTCTTTCACTGTTAATCAATAGACCTAGAAGACTATATATGCCCCTAATGACCCTCTAGTCCTGATCTGGACCCTGGTCTAAAGCAGAGCACTGTGTTTAACCATCTGGACCCTGGTCTAAAGCAGAGCACTGTGTTTAACCATCTGGACCCTGGTCTAAAGCAGTGCACTGTGTTTAACCATCTGGACCCTGGTCTAAAGCAGAGCACTGTGTTTAACCATCTGGACCCTGGTCTAAAGCAGAGCACTGTGTTTAACCATCTGGACCCTGGTCTAAAGCAGAGCACTGTGTTTAACCATCTGGACCCTGGTCTAAAGCAGTGCACTGTGTTTAACCATCTGGTCCCTGGTCTAAAGCAGAGCACTGTGTTTAACCATCTGGACCCTGGTCTAAAGCAGTGCACTGTGTTTAACCATCTGGACCCTGGTCTAAAGCAGAGCACTGTGTTTAACCATCTGGACCCTGGTCTAAAGCAGTGCACTGTGTTTAACCATCTGGACCCTGGTCTAAAGCAGAGCACTGTGTTTAACCATCTGGACCCTGGACAAAAGCAGTGTACTGTGTTTATCCATCTGGAACCTGGGAGAAACACTGCAGGGAGAGAGAGGGAGAAACACTGCAGGGAGAGAGAGGGAGAAACACTGCAGTGAGAGAGAGGGAGAAACACTGCAGTGAGAGAGAGGGAGAACCACTGCAGGGAGAGAGAGGGAGAAACACTGCAGGGAGAGAGAGGGAGAAACACTGTAGGGAGAGAGAGGGAGAACCACTGCAGGGAGAGAGAGGGAGAAACACTGCAGGGAGAGAGAGGGAGAAACACTGCAGGGAGAGAGAGAGAGAAACACTGCAGGGAGAGAGAGGGAGAAACACTGCAGGGAGAGAGAGGGAGAAACACTGTAGGGAGAGAGAGAGAGAAACACTGCAGGGAGAGAGAGGGAGAAACACTGTAGGGAGAGAGAGGGAGAACCACTGCAGGGAGAGAGAGAGAGAAACACTGCAGGGAGAGAGAGGGAGAAACACTGTAGGGAGAGAGAGGGAGAAACACTGCAGGGAGAGAGAGGGAGAAACACTGCAGGGAGAGAGAGGGAGAAACACTGCAGGGAGAGAGAGGGAGAAACACTGCAGGGAGAGAGAGGGAGAAACACTGCAGGGAGAGAGAGGGAGAAACACTGCAGGGAGAGAGAGGGAGAAACACTGCAGGGAGAGAGAGGGAGAAACACTGCAGGGAGAGAGAGGGAGAAACACTGCAGGGAGAGAGAGAGAGAGAAACACTGCAGGGAGAGAGAGGGAGAAACACTGCAGGGAGAGAGAGAGAGAGAAACACTGCAGGGAGAGAGAGGGAGAAACACTGCAGGGAGAGAGAGGGAGAAACACTGCAGGGGGAGAGAGGGAGAACCACTGCAGGGAGAGAGAGGGAGAACCACTGCAGGGAGAGAGAGGGAGAAACACTGCAGGGAGAGAGAGGGAGAAACACTGCAGGGAGAGAGAGGGAGAAACACTGCAGGGAGAGAGGGGAGAAACACTGCAGGGAGAGAAAGGGAGAAACACTGCAGGGAGAGAGAGGGAGAAACACTGCAGGGAGAGAGAGGGAGAAACACTGCAGGGAGAGAGAGGGAGAAACACTGCAGGGAGAGAGAGGGAGAACCACTGCAGGGAGAGAGAGGGAGAAACACTGCAGGGAAAGAGAGGGAGAAACACTGCAGGGAGAGAGAGGGAGAAACACTGCAGGGAGAGAGAGGGAGAACCACTGCAGGGAGAGAGAGGGAGAACCACTGCAGGGAGAGAGAGGGAGAACCACTGCAGGGAGAGAGAGGGAGAACCACTGCAGGGGGAGAGAGGGAGAACCACTGCAGGGAGAGAGAGGGAGAACCACTGCAGGGGGAGAGAGGGAGAACCACTGCAGGGGGAGAGAGGGAGAACCACTGCAGGGAGAGAGAGGGAGAAACACTGCAGGGGGAGAGAGGGAGAACCACTGCAGGGAGAGAGAGGGAGAAACACTGCAGGGGGAGAGAGGGAGAAACACTGCAGGGAGAGAAAGGGAGAAACACTGCAGGGAGAGAGAGGGAGAAACACTGCAGGGAGAGAGAGGGAGAAACACTGCAGGGAGAGAGAGGGAGAACCACTGCAGGGAGAGAGAGGGAGAAACACTGCAGGGAGAGAGAGGGAGAAACACTGCAGGGAGAGAGAGGGAGAAACACTGCAGGGAGAGAGAGGGAGAAACACTGCAGGGAGAGAGAGGGAGAAACACTGCAGGGAGAGAGAGGGAGAAACACTGTAGGGAGAGAGCGGGAGAAACACTGTGACGAGAAACAATGTGACGACCGGTCTCTATAGCCAGACTGTCCTCTCTGGGCAGCCAGGTTTGTCTGTGACGACCGGTCTCTATAGCCAGACTGTCCTCTCTGGGCTGCCAGGTGTGTCTGTGACGACCGGTCTCTATAGCCAGACTGTCCTCTCTGGGCTGCCAGGTGTGTCTGTGACGACCGGTCTCTATAACCAGACTGTCCTCTCTGGGCAGCCAGGTTTGTCTGTGACGACCGGTCTCTATAGCCAGACCGTCCTCTCTGGGCTGCCAGGTTTGTCTGTGACGACCGGTCTCTATAGCCAGACTGTCCTCTCTGGGCAGCCAGGTTTGTCTGTGACGACCGGTCTCTATAGCCAGACTGTCCTTTCTGGGCTGCCAGGTGTGTCTGTGACGACCGGTCTCTATAGCCAGACTGTCCTCTCTGGGCAGCCAGGTTTGTCTGTGACGACCGGTCTCTATAGCCAGACTGTCCTCTCTGGGCAGCCAGGTTTGTCTGTGACGACCGGTCTCTGTAGCCAGCCTATCCTCTCCGAGCAGCCAGGTTTGTCTGTGACGACCGGTCTCTATAGCCAGACTGTCCTCTCTGGGCATCCAGGTTTGTCTGTGACGACCGGTCTATACAGCCAGACTGTGCTCACTGAGTCTGTACCTAGTCAGTGTTTTCCTCAGTTTTCTATCAGTCACAGTTGTCAGATAGTCTGCCACCAAGTACTGTCTGTTTAGAGCCAAATAGCATTGAAGTTTACTTGGATTTTTTGTGGTGTCTTTCCAATAGGTGATATATTTTTATTTTTGTTTTGTAATGATCTGGTTGGGCCAGATTTTCTGAGTGGTGTCCTGAGGCTCTATGGGGTTGGTTTGGGTTGGTGAACTGAGCCTCAGAACCAGCTGGCTCTCTCTCTCTGTGTGTGATGTCAGTAAGTCAACCTCTCTCTCTCTCTCTCTCTCTCTCTCTCTCTCTCTCTCTCTCTCTCTCTCTCTCTCTCAATTCAATTCAATTGACTTTATTGACAAGGCAAGTTCATTATTACTTACATTGTCAAAGTATACATATCGAAAAATCAAAATCAAATATATATGTATATATATACAAAATATATATATATTTATATATAAATAAATGGTGGGACCAACAGCCTCTCTCTCTCTCTCTCTCTCTCTCTGTCTCTCTCTCTCTGTCTCTCTCTCTGTCTCTTTCTCTCTGTCTCTTTCTCTCTGTCTCTTTCTCTCTCTGTGTGTGTCAGTATGTAATGTCAAGTGTCATACTAGGGCCCCTTCTGTCCCTGAGGTCACATACTTGTTGTCGTCACTGGGTCAGTGTACTGTAGCAGGGTGAGTAGAGATGGTAGTAGTATTGGTACAGTAGAGATGGTAGTAGTATTGGTACAGTAGAGATGGTAGTAGTATTGGTACAGTAGAGATGGTAGTAGTATTGGTACAGTAGATATGGTAGTAGTATTGGTACAGTAGAGATGGTAGTAGTATTGGTACAGTAGAGATGGTAGTAGTATTGGTACAGTAGAGATGGTAGTAGTATTGGTACAGTAGAGATGGTAGTAGTATTGGTACAGTAGAGATGGTAGTAGTATTGGTACAGTAGAGATGGTAGTAGTATTGGTACAGTAGAGATGGTAGTAGTATTGGTACAGTAGAGATGGTAGTAGTATTGGTACAGTAGAGATGGTAGTAGTATTGGTACAGTAGAGATGGTAGTAATATTGGTACAGTAGAGATGGTAGTAGTATTGGTACAGTAGAGATGGTAGTAGTATTGGTACAGTAGAGATGGTAGTAGTATTGGTACAGTAGAGATGGTAGTAGTATTGGTACAGTAGAGATGGTAGTAGTATTGGTACAGTAGAGATGGTAGTAGTATTGGTACAGTAGAGATGGTAGTAGTACTGGTACAGTAGAGATGGTAGTAGTATTGGTACAGTAGAGATGGTAGTAGTATTGGTACAGGTACAGGTACAGTAGAGATGGTAGTAGTATTGGTACAGTAGAGATGGTAGTAGTATTGGTACAGTAGAGATGGTAGTAGTACTGGTACAGTAGAGATGGTAGTAGTATTGGTACAGTAGAGATGGTAGTAGTATTGGTACAGTAGAGATGGTAGTAGTATTGGTACAGTAGAGATGGTAGTAGTATTGGTACAGGTACAGTAGAGATGGTAGTAGTATTGGTACAGTAGAGATGGTAGTAGTATTGGTACAGTAGAGATGGTAGTAGTATTGGTACAGTAGAGATGGTAGTAGTATTGGTACAGGTACAGTAGAGATGGTAGTAGTATTGGTACAGTAGAGACGGTAGTAGTATTGGTACAGTAGAGACGGTAGTAGTATTGGTACAGTAGAGATGGTAGTAGTATTGGTACAGTAGAGATGGTAGTAGTATTGGTACAGTAGAGATGGTAGTAGTATTGGTACAGTAGAGATGGTAGTAGTATTGGTACAGGTACAGTAGAGATGGTAGTAGTATTGGTACAGTAGAGATGGTAGTAGTATTGGTACAGTAGAGATGGTAGTAGTATTGGTACAGTAGAGATGGTAGTAGTATTGGTACAGTAGAGATGGTAGTAGTATTGGTACAGTAGAGATGGTAGTATTACTGTAGTACTGTAATCTGTCACCTGGTCATAACCAGGTTTGGGGAGTAACGGATTACATGTAAT
>NW_024060996.1:0-21516 GCF_016432855.1 Salvelinus namaycush
GTGTTTGTCGGTCAGTGAGTGTATTGGAATCCACATTGCCGTTACTGTGTTGTGTCTCTCAGTGAGTGTATTGGACTATCCCACTGCCGTTACTGTGTTGTTACTGTCAGTGAGTGTATTGGACTATCCACACTGCCGTTACTGTGTTTGTGTCTCTCAGTGAGTGTATTGGACTATCCACATTGCCGTTACTGTGTTTTGTCGGTCAGTGAGTGTATTGGACTATCCACATTGCCGTTACTGTGTTGTGTCTCTCAGTGAGTGTATTGGACTATCCACACTGCGTTACTGTGTGTGTCTCTCAGTGAGTGTATTGGACTATCCACACTGCCGTTAATGTTTTGTGTCGGTCAGTGAGTGTATTGGACTATCCACACTGCCGTTACTGTGTTGTCTCTGTCAGTGAGTGTAGGGACTATCCCATTGCGTTACTGTGTTGTCTCTGTCAGTGAGTGTATTGGACTATCCACATTGCCGTACTGTGTTGTGTCTCTCAGTGAGTGTATTGGACTATCCACACTGCCGTTACTGTGTTGTTACTGTCAGTGAGTGTATTGGACTATCCACACTGCCGTTACTGTGTTGTGTCTCTCAGTGAGTGTATTGGACTATCCACATTGCCGTTACTGTGTTTTGTCGGTCAGTGAGTGTATTGGACTATCCACATTGCCGTTACTGTGTTGTGTCTCTCAGTGAGTGTATTGGACTATCCACACTGCCGTTACTGTGTTGTTACTGTCAGTGAGTGTATTGGACTATCCACACTGCCGTTACTGTGTTGTGTCTCTCAGTGAGTGTATTGGACTATCCACATTGCCGTTACTGTGTTTTGTCGGTCAGTGAGTGTATTGGACTATCCACATTGCCGTTACTGTGTTGTGTCTCTCAGTGAGTGTATTGGACTATCCACACTGCCGTTACTGTGTTGTGTCTCTCAGTGAGTGTATTGGACTATCCACACTGCCGTTACTGTGTTGTGTCTCTCAGTGAGTGTATTGGACTATCCACACTGCCGTTACTGCGTGTTGTGTCTGGTCAGTGGAGTTGTATTGGACCTATCCAACACTGCCGTTAGGCTGTGTTGTGGTCGGTCATGAAGTGTATTGTGACTATCCACTAATTCGCCGTTACTGTGTTGTCTCGTGTCAGTGAGTGTATTGGACTATCCACATTGCCGTTACTGTGTTGTCTCTGTCAGTGAGTGTATTGGGACTATCCACATTGCCAGTTACTGTGTTGTGTCTGGCAGTGAGTGTATTGGACTATCCACACTGCCGTTACTGGTGTTGTGTCTGGCAGTGAGTGTATTGGAACTAATCCACACTGCCGTTACTGTGTTGTCTACTGTCAGTGAGTGTATTGGACTATCCACACTTGCCGTTACTTGTGTTGTCTCTGTCAGTGAGTGTATTAGGACTATCCACACTGCCGTGAACTGTTGTCAGTGAGTTGGTTGGACTATCCACACTGCCGTTAATGTGTTGTGTCGGTCAGTGAGTGTATTGGACTATCCACACTGCCGTTACTGTGTTGTCTCTGTCAGTGAGTGTATTGGACTATCCACATTGCCGTTACTGTGTTGTCTCTGTCAGTGAGTGTATTGGACTATCCACACTGCCTCTACTGTGTTGTGTCTCTCAGTGAGTGTATTGGACTATCCACACTGCAGTTAATGTGTTGTGTCGGTCAGTGAGTGTATTGGACTATCCACACTGCCGTTACTGTGTTGTCTCTGTCAGTGAGTGTATTGGACTATCCACACTGCCTCTACTGTGTTGTGTCTCTCAGTGAGTGTATTGGACTATCCACACTGCTGTTACTGTGTTGTCTATGTCAGTGAGTGTATTGGACTATCCACACTGCCGTTACTGTGTTGTCTCTGTCAGTGAGTGTATTGGACTATCCACACTGCCGCTACTGTGTTGTGTCTCTCAGTGAGTGTATTGGACTATCCACATTGCCGTTACTGTGTTGTGTCGGTCAGTGAGTGTATTGGACTATCCACATTGCCGTTAATGTGTTGTCTCTGTCAGTGAGTGTATTGGACTATCCACACTGCCGTTTCTGTGTTGTTACTGTCAGTGAGTGTATTGGACTAACCACACTGCCGTTACTGTGTTGTGTCTCTCAGTGAGTGTATTGGACTATCCACATTGCCGTTACTGTGTTTTGTCGGTCAGTGAGTGTATTGGACTATCCACATTGCCGTTACTGTGTTGTGTCTCTCAGTGAGTGTATTGGACTATCCACACTGCCGTTACTGTGTTGTGTCGGGTCAGTGAGTGTATTGGACTATCCACACTGCCGTTACTGTGTTGTGTCTGTCAGTGAGTGTATTGGACTATCCACACTGCCGTTACTGTGTTGTCTCTGTCAGTGAGTGTATTGGACTATCCACATTGCCGTTACTGTGTTGTCTCTGTCAGTGAGTGTATTGGACTATCCACACTGCCGTTACTATGTTGTGTCTCTCAGTGAGTGTATTGGACTATCCACATTGCCTTTACTGTGTTGTGTCTCTCAGTGAGTGTATTGGACTATCCACATTTCCGTTACTGTGTTGTCTCTGTCAGTGAGTGTATTGGACTATCCACACTGCCGTTACTGTGTTGTGTCTGTCAGTGAGTGTATTGGACTATCCACATTGCCGTTACTGTGTTGTGTCTCTCAGTGAGTGTATTGGACTATCCACATTGCCGTTACTGTGTTGTCTCTGTCAGTGAGTGTATTGGACTATCCACACTGCCGTTACTGTGTTGTGTCTGGCAGTGAGTGTATTGGACTATCCACACTGCCGTTACTGTGTTGTCTCTGTCAGTGAGTGTATTGGACTATCCACATTGCCGTTACTGTGTTGTCTCTGTCAGTGAGTGTATTGGACTATCCACACTGCCGTTTCTGTGTTGTTACTGTCAGTGAGTGTATTGGACTAACCACACTGCCGTTACTGTGTTGTGTCTCTCAGTGAGTGTATTGGACTATCCACATTGCCGTTACTGTGTTTTGTCGGTCAGTGAGTGTATTGGACTATCCACATTGCCGTTACTGTGTTGTGTCTCTCAGTGAGTGTATTGGACTATCCACACTGCCGTTACTGTGTTGTTACTGTCAGTGAGTGTATTGGACTATCCACACTGCCGTTACTGTGTTGTGTCTCTCAGTGAGTGTATTGGACTATCCACATTGCCGTTACTGTGTTTTGTCGGTCAGTGAGTGTATTGGACTATCCACATTGCCGTTACTGTGTTGTGTCTCTCAGTGAGTGTATTGGACTATCCACACTGCCGTTACTGTGTTGTGTCTCTCAGTGAGTGTATTGGACTATCCACACTGCCGTTAATGTGTTGTGTCGGTCAGTGAGTGTATTGGACTATCCACACTGCCGTTACTGTGTTGTCTCTGTCAGTGAGTGTATTGGACTATCCACATTGCCGTTACTGTGTTGTCTCTGTCAGTGAGTGTATTGGACTATCCACATTGCCGTTACTGTGTTGTGTCTCTCAGTGAGTGTATTGGACTATCCACACTGCCGTTACTGTGTTGTTACTGTCAGTGAGTGTATTGGACTATCCACACTGCCGTTACTGTGTTGTGTCTCTCAGTGAGTGTATTGGACTATCCACATTGCCGTTACTGTGTTTTGTCGGTCAGTGAGTGTATTGGACTATCCACATTGCCGTTACTGTGTTGTGTCTCTCAGTGAGTGTATTGGACTATCCACACTGCCGTTACTGTGTTGTTACTGTCAGTGAGTGTATTGGACTATCCACACTGCCGTTACTGTGTTGTGTCTCTCAGTGAGTGTATTGGACTATCCACATTGCCGTTACTGTGTTTTGTCGGTCAGTGAGTGTATTGGACTATCCACATTGCCGTTACTGTGTTGTGTCTCTCAGTGAGTGTATTGGACTATCCACACTGCCGTTACTGTGTTGTGTCTCTCAGTGAGTGTATTGGACTATCCACACTGCCGTTACTGTGTTGTGTCTCTCAGTGAGTGTATTGGACTATCCACACTGCCGTTACTGTGTTGTGTCGGGTCAGTGAGTGTATTGGACTATCCACACTGCCGTTACTGTGTTGTGTCTGTCAGTGAGTGTATTGGACTATCCACATTGCCGTTACTGTGTTGTCTCTGTCAGTGAGTGTATTGGACTATCCACATTGCCGTTACTGTGTTGTGTCTCTCAGTGAGTGTATTGGACTATCCACACTGCCGTTACTGTGTTGTCTCTGTCAGTGAGTGTATTGGACTATCCACACTGCCGTTACTATGTTGTGTCTCTCAGTGAGTGTATTGGACTATCCACATTGCCTTTACTGTGTTGTGTCTCTCAGTGAGTGTATTGGACTATCCACACTGCCGTTACTGTGTTGTGTCTGTCAGTGAGTGTATTGGACTATCCACATTGCCGTTACTGTGTTGTGTCTCTCAGTGAGTGTATTGGACTATCCACATTGCCGTTACTGTGTTGTCTCTGTCAGTGAGTGTATTGGACTATCCACACTGCCGTTACTGTGTTGTGTCTGGCAGTGAGTGTATTGGACTATCCACACTGCCGTTACTGTGTTGTCTCTGTCAGTGAGTGTATTGGACTATCCACATTGCCGTTACTGTGTTGTCTCTGTCAGTGAGTGTATTGGACTATCCACACTGCCGTTACTGTGTTGTGTCTCTCAGTGAGTGTATTGGACTATCCACACTGCCGTTAATGTGTTGTGTCGGTCAGTGAGTGTATTGGACTATCCACACTGCCGTTACTGTGTTGTCTCTGTCAGTGAGTGTATTGGACTATCCACACTGCCTCTACTGTGTTGTGTCTCTCAGTGAGTGTATTGGACTATCCACACTGCTGTTACTGTGTTGTCTCTGTCAGTGAGTGTATTGGACTATCCACACTGCCGTTACTGTGTTGTCTCTGTCAGTGAGTGTATTGGACTATCCACACTGCCGCTACTGTGTTGTGTCTCTCAGTGAGTGTATTGGACTATCCACATTGCCGTTACTGTGTTGTGTCTCTCAGTGAGTGTATTGGACTATCCACATTGCCGTTACTGTGTTGTCTCTGTCAGTGAGTGTATTGGACTATCCACACTGCCGTTTCTGTGTTGTTACTGTCAGTGAGTGTATTGGACTAACCACACTGCCGTTACTGTGTTGTGTCTCTCAGTGAGTGTATTGGACTATCCACACTGCCGTTACTGTGTTGTGTCGGGTCAGTGAGTGTATTGGACTATCCACATTGCCGTTACTGTGTTGTGTCTCTCAGTGAGTGTATTGGACTATCCACACTGCCGTTACTGTGTTGTGTCGGGTCAGTGAGTGTATTGGACTATCCACACTGCCGTTACTGTGTTGTGTCGGGTCAGTGAGTGTATTGGACTATCCACATTGCCGTTACTGTGTTGTGTCTCTCAGTGAGTGTATTGGACTATCCACACTGCCGTTACTGTGTTGTTACTGTCAGTGAGTGTATTGGACTATCCACACTGCCGTTACTGTGTTGTGTCTCTCAGTGAGTGTATTGGACTATCCACATTGCCGTTACTGTGTTTTGTCGGTCAGTGAGTGTATTGGACTATCCACATTGCCGTTACTGTGTTGTGTCTCTCAGTGAGTGTATTGGACTATCCACACTGCCGTTACTGTGTTGTGTCTCTCAGTGAGTGTATTGGACTATCCACACTGCCGTTACTGTGTTGTGTCGGGTCAGTGAGTGTATTGGACTATCCACACTGCCATTACTGTGTTGTGTCTGTCAGTGAGTGTATTGGACTATCCACATTGCCGTTACTGTGTTGTCTCTGTCAGTGAGTGTATTGGACTATCCACATTGCCGTTACTGTGTTGTGTCTCTCAGTGAGTGTATTGGACTATCCACACTGCCGTTACTGTGTTGTCTCTGTCAGTGAGTGTATTGGACTATCCACACTGCCGTTACTATGTTGTGTCTCTCAGTGAGTGTATTGGACTATCCACATTGCCTTTACTGTGTTGTGTCTCTCAGTGAGTGTATTGGACTATCCACACTGCCGTTACTGTGTTGTGTCTGTCAGTGAGTGTATTGGACTATCCACATTGCCGTTACTGTGTTGTGTCTCTCAGTGAGTGTATTGGACTATCCACATTGCCGTTACTGTGTTGTCTCTGTCAGTGAGTGTATTGGACTATCCACACTGCCGTTACTGTGTTGTGTCTGGCAGTGAGTGTATTGGACTATCCACACTGCCGTTACTGTGTTGTCTCTGTCAGTGAGTGTATTGGACTATCCACATTGCCGTTACTGTGTTGTCTCTGTCAGTGAGTGTATTGGACTATCCACACTGCCGTTACTGTGTTGTGTCTCTCAGTGAGTGTATTGGACTATCCACACTGCCGTTAATGTGTTGTGTCGGTCAGTGAGTGTATTGGATTATCCACACTGCCGTTACTGTGTTGTTTCTGTCAGTGAGTGTATTGGACTATCCACACTGCCTCTACTGTGTTGTGTCTCTCAGTGAGTGTATTGGACTATCCACACTGCTGTTACTGTGTTGTCTCTGTCAGTGAGTGTATTGGACTATCCACACTGCCGTTACTGTGTTGTCTCTGTCAGTGAGTGTATTGGACTATCCACACTGCCGCTACTGTGTTGTGTCTCTCAGTGAGTGTATTGGACTATCCACATTGCCGTTACTGTATTGTGTCTCTCAGTGAGTGTATTGGACTATCCACATTGCCGTTACTGTGTTGTCTCTGTCAGTGAGTGTATTGGACTATCCACACTGCCGTTTCTGTGTTGTTACTGTCAGTGAGTGTATTGGACTAACCACACTGCCGTTACTGTGTTGTGTCTCTCAGTGAGTGTATTGGACTATCCACACTGCCGTTACTGTGTTGTGTCGGGTCAGTGAGTGTATTGGACTATCCACATTGCCGTTACTGTGTTGTGTCTCTCAGTGAGTGTATTGGACTATCCACACTGCCGTTACTGTGTTGTGTCGGGTCAGTGAGTGTATTGGACTATCCACACTGCCGTTACTGTGTTGTGTCTGTCAGTGAGTGTATTGGACTATCCACACTGCCGTTACTGTGTTGTCTCTGTCAGTGAGTGTATTGGACTATCCACATTGCCGTTACTGTGTTGTCTCTGTCAGTGAGTGTATTGGACTATCCACACTGCCGTTACTATGTTGTGTCTCTCAGTGAGTGTATTGGACTATCCACATTGCCTTTACTGTGTTGTGTCTCTCAGTGAGTGTATTGGACTATCCACATTTCCGTTACTGTGTTGTCTCTGTCAGTGAGTGTATTGGACTATCCACATTGCCGTTACTGTGTTGTCTCTGTCAGTGAGTGTATTGGACTATCCACACTGCCGTTACTATGTTGTGTCTCTCAGTGAGTGTATTGGACTATCCACATTGCCGTTACTGTGTTGTCTCTGTCAGTGAGTGTATTGGACTATCCACACTGCCGTTACTATGTTGTGTCTCTCAGTGAGTGTATTGGACTATCCACACTGCCGTTACTATGTTGTCTCTGTCAGTGAGTGTATTGGACTATCCACACTGCCGTTACTATGTTGTGTCTCTCAGTGAGTGTATTGGACTATCCACATTGCCGTTACTGTGTTGTCTCTGTCAGTGAGTGTATTGGACTATCCACATTGCCGTTACTGTGTTGTGTCTGTCAGTGAGTGTATTGGACTATCCACACTGCCGTTACTGTGTTGTGTCTGTCAGTGAGTGTATTGGACTATCCACATTGCTGTTACTGTTTTGTCTCTGTCAGTGAGTGTATTGGACTATCCACATTGCCGTTACTGTGTTGTGTCTGTCAGTGAGTGTATTGGACTATCCACATTGCCGTTACTGTGTTGTGTCTCTCAGTGAGTGTATTGGACTATCCACATTGCCGTTACTGTGTTGTCTCTGTCAGTGAGTGTATTGGACTATCCACACTGCCGTTACTGTGTTGTGTCTGGCAGTGAGTGTATTGGACTATCCACACTGCCGTTACTGTGTTGTCTCTGTCAGTGAGTGTATTGGACTATCCACATTGCCGTTACTGTGTTGTCTCTGTCAGTGAGTGTATTGGACTATCCACATTGCCGTTACTGTGTTGTGTCTGTCAGTGAGTGTATTGGACTATCCACACTGCCGTTACTGTGTTGTGTCTGTCAGTGAGTGTATTGGACTATCCACATTGCTGTTACTGTTTTGTCTCTGTCAGTGAGTGTATTGGACTATCCACACTGCTGTTACTGTGTTGTCTCTGTCAGTGAGTGTATTGGACTATCCACATTGCTGTTACTGTGTTGTCTCTGTCAGTGAGTGTATTGGACTATCCACATTGCTGTTACTGTTTTGTCTCTGTCAGTGAGTGTATTGGACTATCCACACTGCTGTTACTGTGTTGTCTCTGTCAGTGAGTGTATTGGACTATCCACATTGCTGTTACTGTTTTGTCTCTGTCAGTGAGTGTATTGGACTATCCACATTGCTGTTACTGTGTTGTCTCTGTCAGTGAGTGTATTGGACTATCCACATTGCTGTTACTGTGTTGTGTCTGTCAGTGAATGTATTGGACTATCCACATTGTTGTTACTGTGTTGTCTCTGTCAGTGAGTGTATTGGACTATCCACATTGCTGTTACTGTGTTGTGTCTGTCAGTGAGTGTATTGGACTATCCACATTGCCGTTACTGTGTTGTGTCTGTCAGTGAGTGTATTGGACTATCCACATTGCTGTTACTGTGTTGTGTCTGTCAGTGAGTGTATTGGACTATCCACATTGCCGTTACTGTGTTGTGTCTGTCAGTGAGTGTATTGGACTATCCACATTGCCGTTACTGTGTTGTGTCTGTCAGTGAGTGTATTGGACTATCCACACTGCCGTTACTGTGTTGTGTCTGTCAGTGAGTGTATTGGACTAGCCACATTGCCGTTACTGTGTTTTCTCTGTCAGTGAGTGTATTGGACTATCCACATTGCCGTTACTGCGTTGTGTCTGTCAGTGAGTGTATTGGACTATCCACATTGCCTTTACTGTGTTGTCTCTGTCAGTGAGTGTATTGGACTATCCACACTGCCGTTACTGTGTTGTGTCTCTCAGTGAGTGTATTGGACTATCCACATTGCCGTTACTGTGTTGTGTCGGTCAGTGAGTTTTTAAATATTTTTTATTTATCCTTTATTTAACTGGGCAAGTCAGTTAAGAACAAATTCTTATTTACAATGACGGCCTACCCCGGCCAAACCCGGACGATTCTGGGCCAATTGTGCGCCACCCTACTCCCAATCACGGCCGGATGTGATTCAGCCTGGATTCGAACCAGGGACTGTAGTGTCGCCTCTTGCACTGAGATGCAGTGCCTTAGACCACTGCGCCACTCAGGAGCCGAGTGCACTGAGATTAGTGTATTGAACTTCCACACTGCAGTTACTGTGCTGTGTCTGTCAGTGCTTCAAGGACAAAGATGCCTCAGAGCTACAGAAAGACTCCAGGGAAAACTAGTCTCGCAAAAAACACTTCCACTCCAAAACCCTTCCCCCTTCTCCCCGCGTCCTTTCCTCTCTCTTACTTTATCCAGAGGGGCTGATGATAAACGTCTTTGTAATATTCCCGTAACGTTCCTCAACATACCGTAACGTTCCCTCAACGTTCCCGTAACGTTCCCCCGACGTTCTCTCTGCAGTCTGCTTCTTACATGCAATAAACTCAGCAGGCCACAATCTCTCTTATTCACTGCAGTTAGAGCACGCTGGGATTTTAATATCGCCGACTTGTGTGTGTGCACGCATGTGTAGATGAGACGCAGAAAGACACACGGACACACACAAACCCTTACCCAACACACACACTTTGGACAGGTCAGAATGTGTGTTTCATTAGCATGTCATCCAGTGTGTCAGCTTACACCACTGTAATACAGAGCAGCTACAGACTCTCTAGGCTGTATATTACAGGGTGTCTCTGTCAAGGCATCATACATACATTACATACCATGTGCTTATACTGTATATGAGAGCAATATATTTTATTAAACCTTTATTTTGCTAGGCAAGTCAGTTAACTTCATTGGGATAGGGGGCAGCATTTTCACTTTTGGATGAATAGCGTGCCCAGAGTGAACTGCCTCCTACTCAGTCCCAGATGCTAATATATGCATATTATTATTACTATTGGATAGAAAACACTCTGAAGTTTCTAAAACTGTTTGAATGATGCTTGTGAGTATTTCAGAACTCATATGGCAAACAAAAACCTGAGAAAAAATCCAAACAGGAAGTGGGAAATCTGAAGTTTGTAGTTTTTGAACTCACCCCTATCAAATACACAGTGGGATATGGGTTAATTTGCACTTCCTAAGGCTTCCACTAGATGTCAACTGTCTTTAGAACGTTGTTTCAGGCTGCTCATGTGAAGGGGATGGGAGCTGTTTGACTAAGGGGTCTGCCTACAGCCTCGTTCTCAGTCACGCGCTTTCACTTGAGAGGTAGCTCTCGTTCCATTGCTTTTCTACAGACAATGGAATTCTCCGGTTGGAGAAAGATTGATTCTATACTTAGTTTGACAAGTTTCTTCGACCTGTAATATAACTTTTTGAACGTTTCGTCCGAATGGACCAGATCGCACTTTTGGATTTCTTTACCAAACGTCCTAACAAAAGAAGCTATTGGACATAAATGGACATAAATGATGGACATTATCGAACAAATCAAGCATTTATTGTGGAACTGCGATTCCTGGGACTACATTCTGATGAAGATCATCAAAGGTAAGTGAATATTTATAATGCTATTTATGAATAATGTTGACTACCCAACATGGCGGATATTTCTCTGGCTGGTTTGGGCTCTGAGCGCCGTTCTCAGATTATGCTTTTTCCGTAAAGTTTTTTTGAACTCTGACACAGCGGTTGCATTAAGGAGAAGTGTATCTAAAGTTTCATGTATAATAGCTGTATTTTCATCACATATTTCTGTGAATTCATGTGGCTCTCTGCAATATCACTGCATGTTTTGGAACTACTGAATCTAACACGCCAATGTAAAATAAGATTTTTGGATATAAATATGAACTTTACCGAACAAAACATACATGTATTGTGTAACATGAAGTCCTATGAGTGTCATCTGATGAAGATCATCAAAGGTTAGTGATTCATTTTATCTCTATTTATGCTTTTTGTGACTCCTCTCTTTGGCGGGAAAAATGGCTGTGTTTTTCTGTGACTTGGTGGTGACCTGACATAATCGTTTGTGGAGCTTTCGCTGTAAAGCATTTTTGAAATCAGACACTGTGGCTGGATTAACGTGGCTGAATTTTATCTTTAAAATGGTGCCTAATACTTGTATGTTTGAGAAATTTGATTTATGAGATTTCTGATGATTTGTATTTGGCGCCCTGCAATTTTATTGGCTGTTGGCGAGGGGTTCCGCTAGCAGTCCTAAAAAGGATATGAACACATTTTCATTTACAATGACAATGACGGCCTACCCAGGCAAACCCTAACGACGCAGGGCCAATTGTGCACCGCCCTATGGGACTCCCAATCACGGCCGGTTGTGATACAGCCTGGAATCGAACCAGGGTCTGTACTGATGCTTCTAGCGCTGAGATGCAGTGCCTTAGACCGCTGTGCCACTCGAGAGCCGCAAATATTACAACCTCTGAGGAAATTGTGAGCTTTCACAGTGATGGAAATGTGAATTTTTTCAAACAAAACCCACATGAATATCCATACACTCATATAACTGAAATTGTAAGACACTTGGCACACGGGGCAAACATTTACTAGCTGTGATTTGGGATACTCTTTACAAGGGCCATTGGAGCTGACAGTGCGGGGTCTGTAAAAAGTCCATAAGGAAATTAAGAGTGGAGAAGGAGAGTTTCTCCTTGACATGTGACTGTTAGGCAAACAAGCATGCTGTAACAGCAGCCATAAATCACTGCTCTGACACCTAGTGTACACACCATCCCTCCCTCTCCCCCACAGGTCTATAGAGTTATACTGATCACATAGATAATGAGAGAGAGAGAGAGCAGAGGGAGGGAGGGAGGGAGGGAGGGAGGGAGGGAGGGAGGGAGGGAGGGAGAGAGAGAGAGAGAGAGTCACGCTCATCTGAAGAAGAGGACCAAAGCGCAGCGTCGTACGTGTTCATGATAATTATTTCAAACTGAACACTGAAACAAAATAACAAAGTGAGAACAAAACGAAACAGTTCTGTCTGGTGCAGACACAAAACAGAAAACAACTACCCACAAAACACAGGTGGGAAAAGGCTGCCTAAGTATGATTCCCAATCAGAGACAACGATAGACAGCTGTCCCTGATTGAGAACCATACCCGGCCAAAACATAGAAATAGAAAACATAGAATTAAAGAAACTAGAATGCCCACCCTAGTCACACCCTGGCCGTGACAGAGAGGGCGTGACAGAGAGAGAGAGAGAGAGAGAGGAGGCTGAGAGGAGGCATATAGGAGGCTGATAGGGAGCAAAAAGAGAGCAGAAAGAGAGAGAGAGTGGGGGAGACTGAGAGAGGAAAGGAAGGGGAAGAAGAGGGAGAGAGGGTCTGAGAGACAGAGGGCAGCAACTGGAGGGAGATCAGAGATTTAGAAGGAGAATGGGAAAAAAAGGGAAAGGGGAAACGGAGGAGAATAGTTTAAAAGAGAGAAGAGAAATAGAAGAAAAGAGAGGAATAGAGGAATAGAGTGTAGAGACAGGACAGAAAGGGGAGAATGAGGGAGAGGGAGATTGTTTGAAAGCCTTTAGCTGCAGGCCTTCTGAGAAGGAAAGGACAACTCACTCCATCACACTCTACTGACACACACACTCCTGACAGACAAACACACACACACACACACACACACACACACACACACACACACACACACACACACACACACACACACACACACACACACACACACACACACACACACACACACACTACTGCTGACATACACACTCCTGACAGCAAACACACACACACTACTGCTGACACACACACACTCGTCCACATGCCCTCCACCCAAACACGCATTCCTCCAGTGAGTATAAACCCCAGCTTTGATCCCTTCCACACCCCATAGAGCCCTCTCACTCACCCCGTCTCCTATGCCATGCTCCAACACTCACCTTCGCCCCCTGACCCTGCCCTGACCTTGTCCAGGCACTCCCTCAATATCACCCTGCCCTGCCTGTCTTTCAACCCGATGGAGGAAGCTTGTTTCTGCGTAGAGATTTATCATCCCAGACATCCCAGAGGTCACTGAAATATAAAGAAATACATTAAAAAGTAAAATCATGGCTACATGTATCAAACTAAGTAAAAACAAGGAACAGTCGACCCTACTGTCAAATTAAGGAACAGTCGACCCTACTGTCAAATCAAGGAACAGTCTACCCTACTGTCAAATCAAGGAACAGTCTACCCTACTGTCAAATCAAGGAACAGTCTACCCTACTGTCAAATCAAGGAACAGTCTACCCTACTGTCAAATCAAGGAACAGTCTACCCTACTGTCAAATCAAGGAACAGTCTACCCTACTGTCAAATCAAGGAACAGTCTACCCTACTGTCAAATCAAGGAACAGTCTACCCTACTGTCAAATTAAGAAACAGTCGACCCTACTGTCAAATCAAGGAACAGTCTACCCTACTGTCAAATCAAGGAACAGTCTACCCTACTGTCAAATCAAGGAACAGTCTACCCTACTGTCAAATCAAGAAACAGTCTACCCTACTGTCAAATTAAGGAACAGTCGACCCTACTGTCAAATCAAGGAACAGTCTACCCTACTGTCAAATTAAGAAACAGTCGACCCTACTGTCAAATCAAGGAACAGTCTACCCTACTGTCAAATCAAGAAACAGTCGACCCTACTGTCAAATCAAGGAACAGTCTACCCTACTGTCAAATTAAGAAACAGTCGACCCTACTGTCAAATCAAGGAACAGTCTACCCTACTGTCAAATTAAGGAACAGTCGACCCTACTGTCAAATCAAGGAACAGTCTACCCTACTGTCAAATTAAGGAACAGTCGACCCTACTGTCAAATTAAGAAACAGTCGACCCTACTGTCAAATCAAGAAACAGTCGACCCTACTGTCAAATCAAGGAACAGTCTACCCTACTGTCAAATTAAGAAACAGTCTACCCTACTGTCAAATTAAGAAACAGTCTACCCTACTGTCAAATCAAGAAACAGTCTACCCTACTGTCAAATTAAGAAACAGTCTACCCTACTGTCAAAACAAGGAACAGTCTACCCTACTGTCAAATCAAGAAACAGTCGACCCTACTGTCAAATTAAGGAACAGTCTACCCTACTGTCAAATTAAGAAACAGTCTACCCTACTGTCAAATTAAGAAACAGTCTACCCTACTGTCAAATCAAGAAACAGTCTACCCTACTGTCAAATTAAGAAACAGTCTACCCTACTGTCAAATCAAGAAACAGTCGACCCTACTGTCAAATTAAGGAACAGTCGACCCTACTGTCAAATCAAGGAACAGTCTACCCTACTGTCAAATTAAGAAACAGTCTACCCTACTGTCAAATTAAGAAACAGTCTACCCTACTGTCAAATCAAGAAACAGTCGACCCTACTGTCAAATCAAGGAACAGTCTACCCTACTGTCAAATCAAGAAACAGTCTACCCTACTGTCAAATCAAGAAACAGTCTACCCTACTGTCAAATCAAGAAACAGTCTACCCTACTGTCAAATCAAGGAACAGTCTACCCTACTGTCAAATCAAGAAACAGTCTACCCTACTGTCAAATCAAGAAACAGTCTACCCTACTGTCAAATCAAGGAACAGTCTACCCTACTGTCAAATCAAGAAACAGTCTACCCTACTGTCAAATCAAGGAACAGTCTACCCTACTGTCAAATCAAGAAACAGTCTACCCTACTGTCAAATCAAGAAACAGTCTACCCTACTGTCAAATCAAGGAACAGTCTACCCTACTGTCAAATCAAGGAACAGTCTACCCTACTGTCAAATCAAGGAACAGTCTACACTACTGTCAAATCAAGGAACAGTCTACCCTACTGTCAAATCAAGGAACAGTCTACCCTACTGTAAAATCAAGGAACAGTCTACCCTACTGTCAAATTAAGGAACAGTCTACCCTACTGTCAAATCAAGGAACAGTCTACCCTACTGTCAAATCAAGGAACAGTCTACCCTACTGTCAAATCAAGAAACAGTCTACCCTACTGTCAAATCAAGAAACAGTCTACCCTACTGTCAAATTAAGAAACAGTCTACCCTACTGTCAAATCAAGAAACAGTCGACCCTACTGTCAAATTAAGAAACAGTCTACCCTACTGTCAAATCAAGAAACAGTCGACCCTACTGTCAAATCAAGAAACAGTCGACCCTACTGTCAAATCAAGAAACAGTCTATCCTACTGTCAAATCAAGGAACAGTCTACCCTACTGTCAAATCAAGAAACAGTCTATCCTACTGTCAAATCAAGAAACAGTCTATCCTACTGTCAAATCAAGAAACAGTCTACACTACTGTCAAACCAAGGACGCACACAGGGGGAAAAATTACTTTGGAGCGTTGATTTTAGGACATGGAGATATGTTTTACAGCCTCAAGTGACAATAAGCTCATGCAGTGCAGTTTCTAGGCATAAGGGACATAAGTGGACGCTAGGGGGCCAAAGAAACAAAACTTGCTTTGGGCCCCTAAAATGCTAGAAGCGTATGAGCTTCTGAGCTTCTGATTTGAAATAAGGTTTGAGATGAGAGAAAGGAGCGATAGGGAGCGAAAAGCTACTTGAGACAGTGACTTGTCCATTGATGTGCCTAATGGAACATCAACAGACACAAACGCACGCCATGCATGAACACAAACAAACCCACACAGCGTGCATTCACCGGTTGGCATTGATGGCCCACATGAAACAGTGTGTGTACGGAAAGGTAATGTTTATGAAACGCTGGAAAACAATAAGGACAGAAGACTGGAGCGGTGAACAGGGTGTCCCTTTGATGTTGCTTGATGTCTCTTTTTTACTTAGAGAGGGATGGAGAAGGATGGAGGGATGAGAGAGGAAGATAGAGAGAGCATGCATGAAAGCCTCATCAGACTGATGGTTTTGTAGAAAACATAAACATTCACAGACTAACTAACTTCTGATCTGACATTTCCCATCAGACAGACAGCTGTTGTCTCCATCGACAACTCCTGTACAATATATTTATCTTATACTCACACATACTGTACACACACTCATACCCTATACAGTACACACACAGACCCCTACACACACTCATACAGACAGACCCTATACAGTACACACACAGACCCCTACACACACAAATACCCTATACAGTACACACACAGACCCCTACACACACTCATACAGACAGATCCTATACAGTACACACACAGACCCCTACACACACTCATACAGACAGACCCTATACATTACACACACAGACCCCTACACACACTCATACAGACAGACCCTATAGAGTACACACACAGACCCCTACACACACTCATACAGACAGACCCTATACAGTACACATGTTCTGTTATAATCTCCACCCTGCACAGCCAGAAGAGGACTGCCCCCCCCCCCCCCCCCCATAGCCTGGTTCCTCTCTAGGTTTCTTCCTAGGTGTTGGCCTTTCTAGGGAGTTTTTCCTAGCCACCATGCTACTACACCTGCATTGCTTGCTGTTTGGGGTTTTAGGCTGGGTTTCTGTTCAGCACTTTGATATATCAGCTGATATAAGAAGGGCTATATAAATACATTTGATTTGATTTGATACACACACAGACCCCTACACACACTCATACAGACAGACCCTATACAGCACACACACAGACCCCTACACACACTCATACAGACAGACCTTATACAGCACACACACAGACCCCAGCACACATACAGACCCCTTTTGTACTCTCAGTGTATGTTGCCCTAGAAGATGAAATAAACCCTTGTTCACCAAAATAATGTCATAAATCGACAGAATGAATGCTTCAATCTAGTTAACATCGGTAAAGTTCTCTGTCATCTATGCTTCTTCCCCATGCAAAAACGTTTAGGGACCGGGTAGATAATGCATTAACTCAAAAAAATGTGGTAACAATTTTCTGTTCAAAATGTCCAAATGACATCAGTTTAACCAGTTGTAAGGAAATAAAAAGCTGTGAAAACGATCCAATATGTTTCTGATAAGATTTCAGTTCGGCTTGGATGCATATTTTATGTGGTTGAAATAATATCAGCTTTTAATATGCTGATAAAGATACCGTCTGTAGAGGTGCTAACTGAGCATTCACATTCTCTCAAGATGATAAAACAAAGAAATCATATTTATCCACTCCTTTTCTGAGTCAAAATGTTGCCTACATTTGGTTTGTAATTTTACTGCAAGAAATGCTTAATTCTGCAGGAGTTATTAAACTCTAAAAGTCTATGGTGTGAGGGGAGATTCTACTAAGCTAACATATGGAATTGGTTTAAGATGGTCATACCATGGATCATTTAGCTATTTTGATTTGTAGGAGCTCTTTAGGTATATATAAAAAATATAAAACAATCACTTGATAAAATATTGAACTTGGCCTTTACTACTAGATCCCACAGAAATGCATTTAATAACACATTCATAAATGGCAACAAAAAAAAGACAGTCAAAAAATAAATCATATGGAATAAAGTTTTGAAGTGTCTGTGCTATATATAGGATATATATATATATATATATTTTACTCCTTATTTTTGTTGGCATAAAACTACCTCCATACTTCCATTCATTTGTATAGGTTACCTTCAGACGAGTCCGTGACACTTCTGGGGGATGTATGGTAAAACGGAGAACACCATCATGTTTGTGAGTCTCCCCTTTCCACAATGGGGTCATATTAGTAGCTCAAACGGTTCGGATGCTACAGACAGAAGATGACACATCAGCATTACCGACTTCAGACTTCCGATGAGTACCATGGGCAAAACGGAGAACATCATCTTTCCATAGAGTGGTCGGAGGCTATAGACATTTTTGTGAGAAGACCAATATTCGGGATGTCTCAGACAAACACTGCTGTAGCTCGGTCACGTTCCATGGCAGATGTGGAAGGCCAACATAAGTGGATGTTGTGGATTGAGTCGCAGCCCATTCCAAAACAAACTGATATCTCTCATTTAAACTGACAGATTTTGATGGCGATTTTTGTATTATGTTACTTAGATTGCCTATTTAAATAAAGGTTAAATAAAATACTAAACTAAACTTAGATTGAAGCACGGGTGTGTCAATAAATTCTTACGGATTGTAAAGCTATGTGAGAGGTTAACGACCTACAGTAGGTGTCCAGATTTCCATTTAACCCATCTGAACTGTAGGCTACAATTCACTTGAATTCCCAAACAGAACATAGCCAGCACTGCTATCCTCCTTTTTACCACTTCACCAAAGTTTTCCCAAACATGACTTTTATTGCCCTCTCTTCTCTATATTTTCAACTCTCCAATTTCACAGCTTTCTCTTATTTAATTAAACTACATTGTTCTTTTTGCCTCTGTGGACTGGATCAACGTTCACTTTTTCTGCCGGTTCCCAAAAGCATTTGGCGATTGGCATGTAGAATATTCGGCAAGCGTACAGTTAGGCCCTAAAGCTTAGGCTTATGCATTAATGCCAGATAGCCTAAAATAATGAAATAAAAATCTCAATGTAGCCTACAGATATTAATTGCACTAAAATGATACATTCATGGCTTATTTTAGGTATTGTCTTACTCAATCTTCTTTTTATTAATTTCTTTCAGCAAATCATCAGTCATTTGTTCAACCTGCCCTCCACCCACACGCCTTTCATCAACACAATATTTCATGACCCAAAACCCACCCACCTTGCGGATATAGGCTAACCGTGGGAACTGTGGGTTATGAGTCAACCCGCGCATCACTAATACACACACTCATACAGACAGACCCTACACAGTACACACATAGACTCCTACACACACCTACAGTCAGTGACACTTTGATCCCACTGTCAATTTGTTTGGTAACAGAGTTGCTCTCGCAACTCCTGTACAATATATTTATCTTATACTCACACATACTGTACACACACTCATACCCTATACAGTACACACACAGACCCCTAACACATCATACGACGACCCTACAGTACCACACAGACCCCTACCACACACAATCCCTATACAGTACACACACAGACCCCTACACACACTCATACAGACAGATCCTATACAGTACACACACAACCCCTACACACACTCATACAGACAGACCCTATACATTACACACACAACCCCTACCACACTCATACAGACAGACCCTATAGAGTACACACACAGACCCCTACACACCATCATACAGACAGACCCTATACAGTACACATGTTCTGTTATAATCTCCACCCTCCACAGCCAGAAGAGGACTCCCCCCCCCCCCCCCCCATAGCCTGGTTCCTCTCTAGGTTTCTTCCTAGGTGTTGGCCTTTCTAGGAGTTTTTCCTAGCCACCATGCTACTACACCTGCATTGCTTGCTGTTGGGGTTTTAGGCTGGGTTTCTGTTCAGCACTTTGATATATCAGCTGATATAAGAAGGGCTATATAAATACATTTGATTTGATTTGATACACACACAGACCCCTACACACACTCATACAGACAGACCCTATACAGCACACACACAGACCCCTACACACACTCATACAGACAGACCTTATACAGCACACACACAGACCCCAGCACACATACAGACCTTTTGTACTCTCAGTGTATGTTGCCCTAGAAGATGAAATAACACCTTGTTCACCAAAATAATGTCATAAAATCGACAGAATGAATGCTTCAATCTAGTTAACATCGGTAAAGTTCTCTGTCATCTAGCTTCTTCCCCATGCAAAAACGTTTAGGGACCGGGTAGATAATGCATTAACTCAAAAAAATGTGGTAACAATTTTCTGTTCAAAATGTCCAAATGACATCAGTTTAACCAGTTTGAAGGAAATAAAAAGCTGTGAAAACGATCCAATATGTTTCTGATAAGATTTCAGTTCGGCTTGGATGCATATTTTATGTGGTTGAAATAATATCAGCTTTTAATATGCTGATAAAGATACCGTCTGTAGAGGTGCTAACTGAGCATTCACATTCTCTCAAGATGATAAAACAAAGAAATCATATTTATCCACTCTTTTCTGAGTCAAAATGTTGCCTACATTTGGTTTGTAATTTTACTGCAAGAAATGCTTAATTCTGCAGGAGTTTTAAACTCTAAAAGTCTATGGTGTGAGGGGAGATTCTACTAAGCTAACATATGGAATTGGTTTAGATGGTCATACCATGGAATTTAGCTATTTGATTTGTAGGAGCTCTTTAGGTATATATAAAAATATAAAACAATCACTTGATAAATATTGAACTTGGCCTTTACTACTAGATCCCACAGAAATGCATTTAATAACCATTCATAAATGGCAACAAAAAAAAGACAGTCAAAAATAAATCATATGAATAAAGTTTTGAAGTGTCTGTGCTATATATAGATATATATATATATATATATTTTACTCCTTATTTTTGTTGGCATAAAACTACCTCCATACTTCCATTCATTTGTATAGGTTACCTTCAGACGAGTCCGTGACACTTCTGGGGGATGTATGGTAAAACGGAGAACACCATCATGTTTGTGAGTCTCCCCTTTCCACAATGGGGTCATATTAGTAGCTCAAACGGTTCGGATGCTACAGACAGAAGATCACATCAGCATTACCGACTTCAGACTTCCGATGAGTACCATGGGCAAAACGGAGAACATCATCTTTCCATAGAGTGGTCGGAGGCTATAGACATTTTTGTGAGAAGACCAATATTCGGAGGTCTCAGACAAACACTGCTGTAGCTCGTCACGTTCCATGGCAGATGTGGAAGGCCAACATAAGTGGATGTTGTGGATTGAGTCGCAGCCCATTCCAAACAACTGATATCTCTCATTTAAACTGACAGATTTTGATGGCGATTTTTGTATTATGTTACTTGATTGCCTATTTAAATAAGTTAAATAAAATACTAAACTAAACTTAGATTGAAGCACGGGTGTGTCAATAAATTCTTACGGATTGTAAAGCTATGTGAGAGGTTAACGACTACAGTAGGTGTCCAGATTTCCATTTAACCCATCTGAACTGTAGGCTACAATTCACTTGAATTCCCAAACAGAACATAGCCAGCACTGCTATCCTCCTTTTTACCACTTCACCAAAGTTTTCCCAAACATGACTTTTATTGCCTCTCCTTCTCTATATTTTCAACTCTCCAATTTCACAGCTTTCTCTTATTTATTAAACTACATTGTTCTTTTTGCCTCTGTGGACTGATCAACGTTCACTTTTTCTGCCGGTTCCCAAAAGCATTTGGCGATTGGCATGTAGAATATTCGGCAAGCGTACAGTTAGGCCCTAAAGCTTAGGCTTATGCATTAATGCCAGATAGCCTA
>NW_024060996.1:21616-84116 GCF_016432855.1 Salvelinus namaycush
TCCTACATCTAGATCCTAGTCTGCCACATGAAACTGTTGACGTATACACAGGCAGCCAGTCAGGCAGAGAGGTAGGGCCTCCCCATTCTCAGGCCACTTCCAAGGGGCAGACAGTGGCTACAGTATCTAATCTGAACACAGGCTGCTAGGATTAGAGTGGTGTTAGAGATGTAGAACATTACACCCCTTCAGTTAAAATAGGGGACCTCAGGCCTCCTGTAATCCTCAGGAGGATTTCCAGAGGTGGGACCAAGTCACTATTATTCGGGTCAAGACTCGATTCAAGTACAAGTTTTGTATTCTAAGAGCAAGGCAAGTCTAGTCGAGTCAACAGTTTTCAAATCAAGTGTCAATTCAAGGGGAAAAAATTATCGATTCATGCAACGACTTGTTCAACAACACATCTTTGTCTATTCGAGGCTACAGAAAATGACAGAGGCATTACGCGCAACAAAAAGACAGAGACATAGGACACAGACACAAGTTCTCCGACATAACCCGGGCAATATGAACAAAGGAAACCATACATTGAATTAAATAAACATACTTCTACCTCATGAGTCTTGCGAACGTAAATGTGCACTGTAAACATTGCGCCAACTCAGAGCAGGGTAAGAATTGATGGCTATAAAATGAAATGTATCGTATAGGCCTATCAAACATGAAACAGATATGTCTACGCGTTGCAATAAACAGTAAGGAATGGAAGATGAAACACTAGCAATTATTGTAGTATTCGATGGAATATACAGTACCAGTCAAAAGTTTTAGAACACATACTCATTCAAGGGTTTTTCTTTATTTTGACTATTTTCTACATTGTAGAATAATAGTGAAGACAACAAAACTATGAAATAACACATATGGAATCATGTAGTAACCAAAAAAGTGTTAAAGAAATCAAAATATATTTTACATTTGAGATTCTTCAAATAGCCACTCTTTGCCTTGATGACAGCTTTGCACACTCTTGGCATTCTCTCAACCAGCTTCACCTGGAATGCTTGTCTTGAAGGAGTTCCCACATATGCTGAGCACTTTTTTTGTGCTTTTCCTTCACTCTGCGGTCCAATCATCCCACAACATCTCAATTTGGTTGCGGTCGGGTGATGTGTGAGGCCAAGTCATCTGATGCAGCACTCCATCACTCTCCTTATTGGTAAAATAGCTCTTACACAGCCTGGAGGTGTGTTGGGTCATTGTCCTGTTAAAAAAACGAATGATTGTCCACTCAAGTCAAACCAGAGGGTTGGTGTATGCTGCAGAATGATGTGGTAGCCTTGCTGGTTAAGTGTGGCTTGAATTCTAAATAAATCCCAGACAGTGTCACCAGCAAAGGACCCCCACACCATAACACCTCCTCCTCCGTGCTTTACGGTGGGAAATACACATGCGGAGACCATCTGTTCACCTACCCCGCATCTCACAAAAACACGGCGGTTGGAACCAAAAATCTCGAATTGGACTCCAGACCAAAGGACACATTTCCACCGGTCTAATGTCCGTTGCCTCGTGTTTCTTGGCCCAAGCAAGTCTCTTCTTCTTATTGGTGTCCTTTAGAGTGGTTTCTTTGCAGCAATTTGACTATGAAGGCCTGAGTCTCCACTGAACAGTTGATGTTGAGATGTGTCTGTAGTTGAACACTGTGAAGCATTTTATTTGGGCTGCAATTTCTGAGGTGGTAACTAATGAACTTATCCTCTGCAGCAGAGGTAACTCTGGATCTTCCTTTCCTGTGGCGGTCCTCAGAGAGCCAGTTTCATCATAGTGCTTGATGGTTTTTGCGACTTACTTGAGAAACTTTCAAAGTTCTTGACATCCATATTGACTGACCTTCTGTCTTAAAGTAATGATGGACTGTCATTCTTTTGATTATTTGAGATGTTCTTGCATTAATTGGACTTGGTCTTTTACCAATAGGGCTATCTCTGTATATCCCCCTACCTTGTCACAGCAGAACTGATTGGCTCAAACACATTGAGGAGGAAAGAAATTCCACAATTTAGCTTTTGACAAGGCACACCTGTTAATTGAAATAAATTCCAGGTGACTACTCATGAAGCTGGTTGAGAGAATGCCAAGCGTGTGCAAAGCTGTCATCAAGGAAAGGGTGGCTATTTGAATAATCTTTTTTGGATACTACATGATTCCATATGTGTTATTTTATACTATTGATGACGTCACTATTATTCTACAATGTAGGAAATAGTAAAAATAAAAATAAACCATTGAATGAGTAGGTGTTCTAAAACGTTTGACGGTAGTAGTGTATGTTCCCACATAGGGCCTGTGTTTAAACATGTGAAAGCAACAGCAAATATTTCAAAATAAAAATTGGGAGTTTGGAAAGTGCAAGTTAAGAGCCAAGCCTGTGGTGTGTCTTCACCACAGTGATATTAGATTTTTTTTTTTTATTCAAAAACAAGCTTCATGAGTAAATTATCAATATCAAGCAATTGCTACATACCAAAAGACCAGTAGACCTATGCCAGTAATTGGTGCCGCATTGCTCAAATCAAATCGTATTGGTCACATGCACTGGTTAGCAGACGTTAATGCGAGTGTAGCGAATTGCTTGTGCTTCTAGTTCCGACAGTGCAGTAATATTGAACTAGTAATCTAACAATTTCACAGCAACTACCTAATTCACACAAATCTAAGTAAGGGATGGAATAAGAATATACAGTTGAAGTCAGAAGTTTACATACACTTAGAATGGAGTCATTAAAACTTGTTTTTCAACCACTCCAAACCACTCCACTTGTATTAACAAACTATGTTTTGGCAAGCGGTTAGGACAATCTACTTTGTGCATGACACAAGTATTTTCCAACAATTGTTTACAGACAGATTATTTCACTTATAATTCACGTATCACATTCAGTGGGTCAGAAGTTCATACACTAAGTTGACTGTGCCTTTAAACAGCTGGAAAATCCAGAAAATGATGTCATGGCTTTAGAAGCTTCTGATAGGCTAATTGACATCCTTTGAGTCAATGGAGGTGTACCTGTGGATGTATTTCAAGGGCTACCTTCAAACTCAGTGCCTCTTGCTTGACATCATGGGAAAATCAAAAGAAATCAGCCAAGACCTCAGAAAAAAAATTGTAGACCTCCACAAATCTGGTCATCCTTGGGAGCATTTCCAAATGCCTGAAGGTGCCACGTTCATCTGTACAAACAATAGTATGCAAGCATAAACATCATGCGACACGCAGTCATCATACTGCTCAGGAAGGAGATGTGTTCTGTCTGCTAGAGATGAACGTACTTTCGTGCGAAAAGTGCAAATCAATCCCAGAACAACAGCACAGGACCTGTGAAGATGCTGTAGGAAACAGGTACAAAAGTACTATATCCACAGTTAAACGAGTCCTATATCAACATAACCTGAAAGGCCGCTCAGCAAGAAGAACCCACTGCTCCAAAACCGCCATAAAAAAGCCAGACTACAGTTTGCAACTGCACATGGGGACAAAGATCGTACTTTTTGGAGAAATGTCCTCTGGTCTGATGAAACAAAAATAGAACTGTTTGGCCATAATGACCACGTTATATTCGGAGAAAAAAGGGGGAAGCTTGCAAGCCAAAGAACACCATCCCAACCGTGAAGCACGGGGCTGGCAGCATCATGTGTGGGGTGCTTTGCTGCAGGAGGGACTGGTGCACTTCACAAAATAGATGGCATCATGAGGGAGTACAATTATGTGGATATATGAAGCAACATCTCAAGACTTCAGTCAGGTTAACTTTACTTGGTACTCATCCCGGATCCGGGAGCACCCTCATCAGTAAAAAAGCTGACTAGCATAGCCTAGCATAGCGCCACAAGTAAATACTATGCATCTAAATATCATGAAATCACAAGTCCAAGACACCAGATGATACACATCTTGTGAATCCAGCCATCATTTCTGATTTTTAAAATGTTTTACAGGGAAGACACAATATGTATTTCACGATAGCAAAATACCCAACTTTTTTTTCCCAACACATTTTTTACTGCATAGGTAGCTATCACAAAATTCGATCAAATAAAGATATAAATAGTCACTAACCAAGAAACAACTTCATCAGATGACAGTCTGATAACATATTTATTGTATAGCATATGTTTTGTTCGAAAAATGTGCATATTTCAGGTATAAATCATAGTTTTACATTGCAGCCACCATCACAAAATCTCACCAAAGCAGCTAGAATAACTACAGAGACCAACGTGAATACCTAAATACTCATCATAAAACATTTATGAAAAATACACAGTGTACAGCAAATGAAAGACAAACATCCAATATTTCAGATTTTTTAAGTGTTTTACAGCGAAAACACAATATAGCATTATATTAGCTTACTACAATAGCCTACCACACAGCCCCATTCATTCAACAAACGTTAGCGATAGCGAATAAACCAGCACAAAGATATAAATTTTTTCACTAACCTTCTCAAACTCCATCAGATGACAGTCCTATAACATCATATTACACAATACATATATGGTTTGTTCGAAAATGTGCATATTTAGCGGCACAAATCGTGGTTATACAATGAGAATAGTAGCCAAACTGCCAACAAAATGTCGGGAGAAATCTTGGGAGAGGCACCTAATCTAATCAGTAACTAATCATAAACTTGACTAAAAAATACAGGTTGGACAGCAAATGAAAGATACATTAGTTCTTAAGCAACCGCTGTGTTAGATTTTTCAAATTAACGTTACTACGACATACAGCGTGCGTTAAAGCGAGACCGCACCGAAATTAATGGCGGAATAATAATAACTTTTTCGACAGAAATTACGAATAACATCATAAATAGTTCTTACTATTTGATGAGCTTCCATCAGAATCTTGTACAAGTTGTCATTTGTCCAGAATAATCGTTGCTGCGTTGTAGAAGGTCGTCTTCAAATGTGGAATTAGCAGCAAACGTTAGCCATGTGGTGCAGACGTGTCCAACTCAGCATAACGCAGAACAAAGAAAATCCCGAAAATCGCAATATACTGATATAAACTGATATAACTCGGTTTAAAATAACTACATTATGATGTTTTTAACACGTATATCGAATAAAATCAGAGCCGGATATATCTAGCGCCTATAACAACAGCTTTTCAGGACGCAATCCTGAGGTCTGTCTCGCGTCATGACGAACGTAGAAAAGACTGCACACCATTTTCCAAGAGCTCTTGTTCGGCCTCAGATCTACTAGACAACCATTCCAATTCTCACTGCTTACTGACATCTAGGGGAAGGCGTATGCAGTACATGTAGACCCATAGATTACATGCAAATTAATAAACTGACCCTGGAACAGAGCCCCCGATTTCAGATTTCTACTTCCTGACAGGAAGTTTGCTGCAAAATGAGTTCTGTTTTACTCACAGATATAATCAAACGGTTTTAGAAACTAGAGAGTGTTTTCTATCCAATAGTAATAATAATATGCATAGTGACGAGCAAGAATTGAGTACGAGGCAGTTTAATTTGGGAACGAATTTTTACAAAGTCGAAATGGCGCCCCCATTGAGAAAAGCTTGGTCGCAAATGGGTCTTCCAACTGGACAATGACCCCAAGCATACTTCCAAAGGTGTTGACAACAAAGTCAAGGTATTGGGGTGGCTATCACAAAACCCTGACCTCAATCCTATAGAAAATGTGTGGGCAGAACTGAAAAAGTGTGTGCGAGCAAGGAGGCCTACAAACCCGACTCAGTTACACCAGCTCTGTCAGGAGGAATGGGCCAAATTCACCCAATTTATTGTTTTACCCAAGTTAAACAATTTAAAGCAATGCTACCAAATACTAATTGAGTTGATGTCAACTTCTGACCCACTGGGAATGTGGTGAAAGAAATTAAAGCTGAAATAAATTATTCTCTCTACTATTATTCTGATATTTCACATTCTTAAATAAAGTAGTGATCCTAACTGACCTAAGACAGGGAATTTTTACTCGGTTAAAGTTCAGGAATTGTGAAAAACTGAGTTTAAATGTATTTGGCTAAGGTGTATGTAAACTTCTGACTTCAACTGTATACATATAAATGAACTCAGCAAAAAAATAAACATCCCTTTTTCAGGACCCTGTCTTTCAAAGATAATTCGTAAAAATCAAAATAAATTACAGATCTTCATTGTAAGGGTTTAAACACTGTTTCCATGCTTGTTCATGAACCATAAACAATGAATGAACATGCACCTGTGGAACGGTCGTTAAGACACTAACAGCTTACAGACGGTAGGCAATTAAGGTCACAGTTATGAAAACTTAGGACACTAAAGATACCTTTCTACTGACTCTGAAAAACACCAAAAGAAAGATACCCAGGTTCCTTTCTCATCTGCGTGAACGTGCCTTAGGCATGCTACAAAGAGGCATGAGGACTGCAGATGTGACCAGGGCAATAAATTGCAATGTCCGTACTGAGAGAATCCTAAGACAGCGCTACAGGGAGACAGGATGGATATCTGATTGTCCTCGCAGTGGCAGACCACGTGTAATGACACCTGCACAGGATCGGACATCCGAACATCACACTTGCGGGAAAGGTACAGGATGGCAACAACAGCATGGTACAGGGTATATGAGTTGATATAAAACAACGCAAGATTCAAGACTTCGTGCTTTTCAGCTAAAATTATTAATAGAATTCTTGCCACCAACAAAATGTTGAATATTTGGGGCATAAAATCTTCGAAGCTCTGCAGATTTTGTTGTGAGGATACAGAATCAATAGACCATTATTTTGGTATTGCCCTCAGGTAGCCTGTTTCTGGTCTCAGGTTCAGGAATGGCTGAAAATGCATAGCATTGATCTAAAATTGACCCTTGAAATAGTACTGTTGGGAGATCTGGAGAGACGGGTCAGTCAATTAGTAATTACTAATATTCCTAGTAAAAGTATTTATCTTCAACACAGCAATCTGTAGATTCTATTCGATTAGATATGTGAAATTGTATGTTAAACATCACTAGCATAGTTGAAAGATATGTGTTGCGTAGAAACACGAAGTGGGTGGCCAGCAGAGATAGATGGGATGAGCTGAGGGAACTGAGGGTTGGTATGTGGAATTGGAGACAAGTGGGAGTGGAGTTGCTGTGTGAGAGAGAGAATGATGGTCAAAAGTAAAGGAGAAAAAAAAGTCAAAATAAAACATAATAAAAGTACATTTGAAGACACTAAGTGGCAGTGTTTAACAACTATGCCGGTTTGCCATAGGCTGATGCCGTGCAAGTGGTTGTACACATGCATATCCTCTCTTGGGTAGGGGGCAGTATTTTCACATCCGGATGAAAAGCGTGCCCAAAGTAAACTGCCTGTTACCTAGGCCCAGAAGCTAGGATACGCATATAATTGGTAGATTGGATAGAAAACACTCTAAGGTTTCTAAAACTGTTAACATAATGTCTGTGAGTATAACAGAACTGATATGGCAGGCGAAACCCCAAGGACAAACCATCCCCCCAAAAAAATTCAGCCTACCACTTTTTTCAATGGTGTCACTTTTATTACAAGGCGAAGTCCTCCCAGATTGCAATTCCTAGGGCCCACTAGATGTCAACAGTTTTTGGAAAGAGTCTCAAGCTGATTTTTGGAAAAATGAGCCAGAAATTGTAGTTTTCTAGGTGGTCCCATTTTGGCTGTAGTGTTTCCAAGCGCGTGAATGAGATCCCCATTCTTTGGTATTTTTCTCTGGTAAAGACAATAACGATCTCTGTCTTAAATTTGATCATTTATTTACGTATTAGGGTACCTAAGGTTTGATTATAAACTTTGTTTGACTTGTTTGGAAAAGTATATTAGTAACGTTTTGGATTCATTTTGTATGCATTTTGATGGAGGGAAACTGGGTGGATTATTGACTGAAGCGCCATCTAAACTGAGTTTTTATGGATATAAAGAAGGACATTACGAACCAAAGGACCATTTGTGATGTAAACTGGTACCTTTTGGAGTGCCAACAGAAGAAGATCATCAAAGGTAAGGCATTTTTTATATCGCTAATTCTGACTTTCGTGTCGCACACTGCCTGGTTGAAATGTGTTTCATGGTTTTGTATGCGGGGCGCTGTCCTCAGATAATCGCAGTTGTGCTTCGCCGTAAAGCCTTTTTGAAATATGACACAGCGGCTGGATTACCAAGAAGTTAAGTTTATTTGATGTATTACACTTGTGATTTTATGAAAGTTAAATATTGATAATTCTGTAGTTTGAATTTCGCACTCTGCAATTTCAGGTACCGTCCCACCTGCCCATAAGAAGATACACACACACTCTCATTCAAATAAACACATACAAGAACACACATGTAATAGTGCCAGACATGCACCAAAACATATATAGTAGGCTTTGCTGTTATGATTTCAGTTGTCCTTGATGTCCTTTGTTTTAAATGTATAATAGATCAAACAAATACATTGTGTTTTGCTGTTTTCTTCTTTCTTCCTTTTTTCTCTTAGTTCTTCTCTTGGTTGTTGGTGCATTGGGGGGTTCGTGGGATGGGGAATGGAATTAATTGTATTTTTTTTCTTCTGGGGGGGGACTGTGGGAGGGGTCTCAAATGGTTGAGGGACAGCTATTGGGGAACTGTGGGGGGATCTTGGAGGGTTCGGGTTTCACAAGATTGTGATCATGAAAAAGGACACTATGACATATATTTTATATCACTATCATGCACATGCACCCTCACACATAAGGATGTCTCTGTTGCGGAAAGACTGATACATGTTTGATAGGTTTGATGCTGTATTGTTTGCCTTCATGTTCTAATATTTTAATGTTACCCTTCCTGTGTTTTTTTGTAATAAGTATTTATTTAAAAAAATATTTTTTAAAAACAACAGCTGCCCGAGTTACACCAGGAATGCACAATCCCTCCATCAGTGCTCCGACTGTCCGCAATAGGCTGAGAGGAGCTGGACTGAGGGCTATTAGGCCTGTGTAAGGCAGGTCCTCAGCAGACGTCACTGGCAACAGCGTCGCCTATGGGCACAAACCCACCATCGCTGGACCAGACAGGACTGAAAAAAAGTGCTCTTCACTGATGAGTCGTGGTTTTGTCACCAGGGGTGATGGTCGGATTCGCGTTTATCGTCGAAGGAATGAGCGTTACACGAGGCCTGTACTCTGGAGCAGGATCGATTTGGAGGTGGGGGGGTTCATTATGGTCTGGGGCGATGTGTCACAGCATCATCGGACTGAGCTTGTTGTCATTGCAGGCAATCTCAACTCTGTGCGTTACAGGGAAGACATTCTCCTCCCTCATGTGGTACCCTTCCTGCCGGCTCATCCTGACATGACCCTCCAGCATGACAATGCCACCAGCCATACTGCTCATTCTGTGTGTGATTTCCTGCAAGACAGGAATGTCAGTGTTCTGCCATGGCCAGCCAAGAGCCCGGATCTCAATCCCATTGAGCATGTCTGGGACCTGTTGGATCCGAGGGTGAGGGTGAGGGCCATCCCCAGAAATGTCCAGGAACGTGCAGGTGCCTTGGTGGAAGAGTGGGGTAACATCTCACAGCAAGAACTGGCAAATCTGGTGCAGTCCAATAAACGTAGTTGACAGTGAGAGGACGTTTCTTTTTTTGCTAGTTTATGTTGACCTCAACTTCTTGCTCTGGGAAGAGCGGAGGTGATACCCCATGGAACATTCGAAAGGGGAGAGTCCAGTGGCCGAGCAGGGGAGAGTTTTCCTGGCATATTCCACCCAGACCAGATGGTAACTTCAGGTGGTGGGGTTACTGGCAACGAGACACCGGAGCGATGACCGAGCGGCATAGGCAAGATGCAATAGATGGTATGAAATACAGTATATACCTATGAGATGAGTAATGCAAGATATGTAAACATAATTAAAGTGGCATACTAAAGTGACTAGTGATCCATTTATTAAAGTGGCCAGTGATTTCAAGTTAATGTTATGTAGTAGCAGCCTCTCTGTGTTAGTGATGGCTGTTAACATTCTAATGGCCTTGAGATAGGAGTTGTTTTTCAGTCTCTCGGTCCCAGCTTTGATGCACCTATACTGACCTCACCTTCTGGATGGTGGCTCTGGTGGTTGTGTCCTTGATGATATTTTTGGCCTTCCTGTGACATCGGGTGCTGTAGGTGTCTGGAGGGCAGGTAGTTTACCCCCGGTGATGTGTTGTGCAGACTGCACCCCCCTCTGGAGAGCCTTGCGGTTGTGGCCGGTGCAGTTGCTGTATCAGGCGGTGATACAGCCCGACAGGATGCTCTCAATTGTGCATCTGTAAAGTTTATGAGGGTTTAGCTGACAAGCCAAATTGTTTAGTTTCCTGCAGTTGAAGAGGCGCTGTTGCATCTTCTTCACCACGCTGTCTGTGTGGGTGGTCCATTTCAGTTTGTCCGTGATGTGTACTGTGCGGATGAATCAGAATTAGTTGGGTAACATAGATATATAAGATGTTTTATTTACATAATATGCTTATGTAAGATACTTGTCATTAGAATGTATCCTTTTGGACTATAGTGTTGGCAGTGCACTTTTTCTAAGCTGGGGCTCAGTCATTTGGGGCCCAGAGAGGGGAGAGGTCAGGCTTGTCTTTTACATGTCTCTGGTGCTATGCAGAATATCAGAAAGGGAAGAGGACAGGATGGAACATTGTCTTCATATGTGAATGTATCTGTTAAACCATGTGAAGGGATGCGTGATGAAGGGGGAACCAATTACTTGTCTCCACAATGTCTGTGTGCAAGTCACTCCCCTCAGTGAGCTTGTCCGGAGTGGGGTCAAGAGGGGGTTTACTTGAGATGGGAGTATCTAGAGTTGACAATTGATATATGCCATTGATGAGTTGGTGTTTTTGTACTATGAAGTACCAGGAACGAGATTAGAACCTCGTCTTAGAGACCAAACTGAACGATAATGATAGCGAATCTGGCTATGGGATACTCCTCTCTCTCAAGTAAAAGTCTTTCTTTGTGAACTGTTCCTAAGATCTGTGGTTCGTCATGTAAGCTGAGAGGGGTGTACTTGGCTTAAAAGATCTTTGTATTCTTCTGTAGGGACTTCAGAATTCATTATAGACACTGAATTGATGTGAGAGTCAAAGGGCTATTGTAAAGCTCATATTATTAAAGATGAAGTTTAAGTATAACTCTGACTGGTGTGTGGTTTGTAACTCTCTCATTTGGTAATACAGGAAATTGCCACAAAATTTGGCGATGAGGATGGGATGTGAATCTTCACTCGGTGACGCTCCTGACGACCTAGGTAAATAGAGCACGAGGGATCCCTCAAACTTGGGATCTCAGGGAAACCACACTTCGGGAACGAAGCAGATGGACCCACCTTTGATCTGAGAGGCAGCGAGCCGAGTGGATACCACATCTCGAACTTTGTTTTTTTAACCTGTTTGGCGTGCAAGCCCGACACCGGTACACATATGACAACAGCCAGCTCAAAGTGCAGGGCGCGAAATTCAAAATATATTTTTTTTAAATATTTAACTTTCACACATTAACAAGTCCAAGACACCAGATGAAAGGTACACATCTTGTGAATCAAGCCAACATGCCCGATTTTTAAAATGTGTTTTAAGACAAAATATGTAATCTATTAGCTAACCACGTTAGCAAAAGACACCACTTTTCTAACTCCATCAGTTTCTTACTCCATCAGGTGCTATCACAAATTCGACCAAATAAGATATAAATAGCCACTAACCAAGAAAAAACTTCATCAGAGACAGTCTGATAAAATATTTATTGTATAGCATAGGTTTGTTTAGAAAAATGTGCATATTCAGGTATAAATCATAGTTTGCCATTGCAGCAACCATCACAAATCTCACCAAAGCGACTAGAATTACTACAGAGAGCAAGTGTATTACCAATTTACTCATCATAAAACATTTCTTAAAAATACACAGCGCATAGCAATGGAAAGACACAGATCTTGTGAATTCAGACAATATTTCAGATTTTCTAAGTGTTTTACAGCGAAACACAATAAATCGTTAATTAGCATACCACATGTGCAAACGTTACCCGAGCATTGATTCAAGGCAAAGAGAGCGATAACGTTATCATGCCAAAATATATTAATTTTTTCACTAACCTTCTCAGAATTCTTCCGATGACACTCCTGTAACATCATATTACAACATACATATAGAGTTGTTTCGAAAATGTGCATATTTAGCCACAAAAAAAAGTGGTTATACAATGAGAATAGTAGCCAAACTGGCCCGAAAATGTCGGGCGCCATCTTGGACAGTGATCTAGTCTAATGAATAACTAATCATAAACTTGACTAAAAAATACAGGGTGGACAGCAATCGAAAGACAAATTAGTTCTTAATGCAATCGCTGAATTACATTTCTAAAATATCCTTACTGTGCAATACAGGGTTCGCCAAAGCGAAGCTACACAAAAAAAAATGGCGATATAGCATTTAACATTTTTCAACAGAACAACGATTTATCATCATAAATAGTTCTTACTATGAGCTGATCTTCCATCAGAATCTTGGGCAATGTATCCTTTCTCCGGTCTAATCGTCTTTTGGTCGAAAGATGTCCTCTTGTCCTGTCGAAAATAATGAAATAAAAATCTCAATGTAGCCTACAGATATTAATTGCACTAAAATGATACATTCATGGCTTATTTTAGGTATTGTCTTACTCAATCTTCTTTTTATTAATTTCTTTCAGCAAATCATCAGTCATTTGTTCAACCTGCCCTCCACCCACACGCCTTTCATCAACACAATATTTCATGACCCAAAACCCACCCACCTTGCGGATATAGGCTAACCGTGGGAACTGTGGGTTATGAGTCAACCCGCGCATCACTAATACACACACTCATACAGACAGACCCTACACAGTACACACATAGACTCCTACACACACCTACAGTCAGTGACACTTTGATCCCACTGTCAATTTGTTTGGTAACAGATCCTACATCCTAGATCCTAGGTCTGCCACATGAAACTGTTGACGTATACACAGGCAGCCAGTCAGGCAGAGAGGTAGGGCCTCCCCATTCTCAGGCCACTTCCAAGGGGCAGACAGTTGGCTACAGTATCTAATCTGAACACAGGCTGCTAGGATTAGAGTGGTGTTAGAGATGTAGAACATTACACCCCTTCAGTTTAAAATAGGGGACCTCAGGCCTCCTGTAATCCTCAGGAGGATTTCCAGAGGTGGGACCAAGTCACTATTATTCGGGTCAAGACTCGATTCAAGTACAAGTTGTGTATTCTAAGAGCAAGGCAAGTCTAGTCGAGTCACAAGTTTTCAAATCAAGTGTCAATTCAAGGGGAAAAAATTATCGATTCATGCAACGACTTGTTCAACAACACATCTTTGTCTATTCGAGGCTACAGAAAATGACAGAGACATTACGCGCAACAAAAATGACAGAGACATAGGACACAGACACAAGTTCTCCGACATAACCCGGGCAATATGAACAAAGGAAACCATACATTGAATTAAATAAACATTACTTCTACCTCATGAGTCTTGCGAACGTAAATGTGCACTGTAAACATTGCGCCAACTCAGAGCAGGGTAAGAAATTGATGGCTATAAAATGAAAATGTATCGTATAGGCCTATCAAACATGAAACAGATATGTCTACGCGTTGCAATAAACAGTAAGGTAATGGAATGATGAAACACTAGCAATTATTGTAGTATTCGATGGAATATACAGTACCAGTCAAAAGTTTTAGAACACCTACTCATTCAAGGGTTTTTCTTTATTTTTGCTATTTTCTACATTGTAGAATAATAGTGAAGACATCAAAACTATGAAATAACACATATGGAATCATGTAGTAACCAAAAAAGTGTTAAAGAAATCAAAATATATTTTACATTTGAGATTCTTCAAATAGCCACTCTTTGCCTTGATGACAGCTTTGCACACTCTTGGCATTCTCTCAACCAGCTTCACCTGGAATGCTTGTCTTGAAGGAGTTCCCACATATGCTGAGCACTTTTTTGGCTGCTTTTCCTTCACTCTGCGGTCCAACTCATCCCACAACATCTCAATTTGGTTGCGGTCGGGTGATTGTGGAGGCCAAGTCATCTGATGCAGCACTCCATCACTCTCCTTATTGGTAAAATAGCTCTTACACAGCCTGGAGGTGTGTTGGGTCATTGTCCTGTTGAAAAAAACGAATGATAGTCCCACTCAAGTCAAACCAGATGGGTTGGTGTATCGCTGCAGAATGATGTGGTAGCCTTGCTGGTTAAGTGTGCCTTGAATTCTAAATAAATCCCAGACAGTGTCACCAGCAAAGCACCCCCACACCATAACACCTCCTCCTCCGTGCTTTACGGTGGGAAATACACATGCGGAGACCATCTGTTCACCTACCCCGCATCTCACAAAAACACGGCGGTTGGAACCAAAAATCTCGAATTTGGACTCCAGACCAAAGGACACATTTCCACCGGTCTAATGTCCGTTGCTCGTGTTTCTTGGCCCAAGCAAGTCTCTTCTTCTTATTGGTGTCCTTTAGGAGTGGTTTCTTTGCAGCAATTTGACTATGAAGGCCTGAGTCTCCACTGAACAGTTGATGTTGAGATGTGTCTGTTAGTTGAACACTGTGAAGCATTTTATTTGGGCTGCAATTTCTGAGGCTGGTAACTAATGAACTTATCCTCTGCAGCAGAGGTAACTCTGGATCTTCCTTTCCTGTGGCGGTCCTCATGAGAGCCAGTTTCATCATAGTGCTTGATGGTTTTTGCGACTGTACTTGAGAAACTTTCAAAGTTCTTGACATGTTCCATATTGACTGACCTTCATGTCTTAAAGTAATGATGGACTGTCATTTCTTTTTGATTATTTGAGATGTTCTTGCATTAATATGGACTTGGTCTTTTACCAAATAGGGCTATCTTCTGTATATTCCCCCTACCTTGTCACAGCAGAACTGATTGGCTCAAACACATTGAGGAGGAAAGAAATTCCACAATTTAGCTTTTGACAAGGCACACCTGTTAATTGAAATAAATTCCAGGTGACTACCTCATGAAGCTGGTTGAGAGAATGCCAAGCGTGTGCAAAGCTGTCATCAAGGCAAAGGGTGGCTATTTGAATAATCTTTTTTGGATACTACATGATTCCATATGTGTTATTTTATACTATTGATGACGTCACTATTATTCTACAATGTAGGAAATAGTAAAAATAAAAATAAACCATTGAATGAGTAGGTGTTCTAAAACGTTTGACGGGTAGTGTATGTTTCCCACATAGGGCCTGTGTTTAAACATGTGAAAGCAACAGCAAATATTTCAAAATAAAAAATTGGGAGTTTGGAAAGTGCAAGTTAAGAGCCAAGCCTGTGGTGTGTCTTCACCACAGTGATATTAGATTTTTTTTTTTTTATTCAAAATACAAGCTTCATGAGTAAATTATCAATATCAAGCAATTGCTACATACCAAAAGACCAGTAGACCTATGCCAGTAATTGGTGCCGCATTGCTCAAATCAAATCGTATTGGTCACATGCACATGGTTAGCAGACGTTAATGCGAGTGTAGCGAATTGCTTGTGCTTCTAGTTCCGACAGTGCAGTAATATTGAACTAGTAATCTAACAATTTCACAGCAACTACCTAATTCACACAAATCTAAGTAAGGGATGGAATAAGAATATACAGTTGAAGTCAGAAGTTTACATACACTTAGAATGGAGTCATTAAAACTTGTTTTTCAACCACTCCACAACCACTCCACTTGTTATTAACAAACTATAGTTTTGGCAAGTCGGTTAGGACATCTACTTTGTGCATGACACAAGTAATTTTTCCAACAATTGTTTACAGACAGATTATTTCACTTATAATTCACTGTATCACATTTCCAGTGGGTCAGAAGTTTACATACACTAAGTTGACTGTGCCTTTAAACAGCTTGGAAAATTCCAGAAAATGATGTCATGGCTTTAGAAGCTTCTGATAGGCTAATTGACATCCTTTGAGTCAATTGGAGGTGTACCTGTGGATGTATTTCAAGGGCTACCTTCAAACTCAGTGCCTCTTGCTTGACATCATGGGAAAATCAAAAGAAATCAGCCAAGACCTCAGAAAAAAAATTGTAGACCTCCACAAATCTGGTTCATCCTTGGGAGCAATTTCCAAATGCCTGAAGGTGCCACGTTCATCTGTACAAACAATAGTATGCAAGCATAAACATCATGCGACCACGCAGTCATCATACTGCTCAGGAAGGAGATGTGTTCTGTCTGCTAGAGATGAACGTACTTTCGTGCGAAAAGTGCAAATCAATCCCAGAACAACAGCACAGGACCTTGTGAAGATGCTGTAGGAAACAGGTACAAAAGTATCTATATCCACAGTTAAACGAGTCCTATATCAACATAACCTGAAAGGCCGCTCAGCAAGAAAGAACCCACTGCTCCAAAACCGCCATAAAAAAGCCAGACTACAGTTTGCAACTGCACATGGGGACAAAGATCGTACTTTTTGGAGAAATGTCCTCTGGTCTGATGAAACAAAAATAGAACTGTTTGGCCATAATGACCATCGTTATATTCGGAGAAAAAAGGGGGAAGCTTGCAAGCCAAAGAACACCATCCCAACCGTGAAGCACGGGGCTGGCAGCATCATGTTGTGGGGGTGCTTTGCTGCAGGAGGGACTGGTGCACTTCACAAAATAGATGGCATCATGAGGGAGTACAATTATGTGGATATATTGAAGCAACATCTCAAGACTTCAGTCAGGTTAACTTTTACTTGGTACTCATCCCGGATCCGGGAGCACCCTCATCAGTAAAAAAGCTGACTAGCATAGCCTAGCATAGCGCCACAAGTAAATACTAGCATCTAAATATCATGAAATCACAAGTCCAAGACACCAGATGATACACATCTTGTGAATCCAGCCATCATTTCTGATTTTTAAAATGTTTTACAGGGAAGACACAATATGTATTTCACGATAGCAAAATACCCAACTTTTTTTTCCCAACATTTTTTTACTGCATAGGTAGCTATCACAAATTCGATCAAATAAAGATATAAATAGTCACTAACCAAGAAACAACTTCATCAGATGACAGTCTGATAACATATTTATTGTATAGCATATGTTTTGTTCGAAAAATGTGCATATTTCAGGTATAAATCATAGTTTTACATTGCAGCCACCATCACAAAATCTCACCAAAGCAGCTAGAATAACTACAGAGACCAACGTGAATTACCTAAATACTCATCATAAAACATTTATGAAAAATACACAGTGTACAGCAAATGAAAGACAAACATCCAATATTTCAGATTTTTTAAGTGTTTTACAGCGAAAACACAATATAGCATTATATTAGCTTACTACAATAGCCTACCACACAGCCCCATTCATTCAACATAACGTTAGCGATAGCGAATAAACCAGCAAAAGATATAAATTTTTTCACTAACCTTCTCAAACTCCATCAGATGACAGTCCTATAACATCATATTACACAATACATATATGGTTTGTTCGAAAATGTGCATATTTAGCGGCACAAATCGTGGTTATACAATGAGAATAGTAGCCAAACTGCCAACAAAATGTCGGGAGAAATCTTGGGAGAGGCACCTAATCTAATCAGTAACTAATCATAAACTTGACTAAAAAATACAGGTTGGACAGCAAATGAAAGATACATTAGTTCTTAATGCAACCGCTGTGTTAGATTTTTCAAATTAACGTTACTACGACATACAGCGTGCGTTAAAGCGAGACCGCACCGAAATTAATGGCGGAATAATAATTTAACTTTTTCGACAGAAATTACGAATTAACATCATAAATAGTTCTTACTATTTGATGAGCTTCCATCAGAATCTTGTACAAGTTGTCATTTGTCCAGAATAATCGTTGCTCGGTTGTAGAAGGTCGTCTTCAACTGTGGAATTAGCAGCAAACGTTAGCCATGTGGTGCAGACGTGTCCAACTCAGCATAACGCAGAACAAAGAAAATCCCGAAAATCGCAATATACTGATATAAACTGATATAACTCGGTTTAAAATAACTACATTATGATGTTTTTAACACGTATATCGAATAAAATCAGAGCCGGATATATCTAGCGCCTATAACAACAGCTTTTCAGGACGCAATCCTGAGGTCTGTCTCGCGTCATGACGAACGTAGAAAAGACTGCACACCATTTTCCAAGAGCTCTTGTTCGGCCTCAGATCTACCTAGACACCCCATTCCAATTCTCACTGCTTACTGACATCTAGGGGAAGGCGTATGCAGTACATGTAGACCCATAGATTACATGCAAATTAATAAACTGACCCTGGAACAGAGCCCCCGATTTCAGATTTCTCACTTCCTGACAGGAAGTTTGCTGCAAAATGAGTTCTGTTTTACTCACAGATATAATTCAAACGGTTTTAGAAACTAGAGAGTGTTTTCTATCCAATAGTAATAATAATATGCATATTGTACGAGCAAGAATTGAGTACGAGGCAGTTTAATTTGGGAACGAATTTTTACAAAGTCGAAATGGCGCCCCCCTATTGAGAAAAGCTTGGTCGCAAATGGGTCTTCCAACTGGACAATGACCCCAAGCATACTTCCAAAGTTGTTGACAACAAAGTCAAGGTATTGGGGTGGCTATCACAAAACCCTGACCTCAATCCTATAGAAAATGTGTGGGCAGAACTGAAAAAGTGTGTGCGAGCAAGGAGGCCTACAAACCCGACTCAGTTACACCAGCTCTGTCAGGAGGAATGGGCCAAAATTCACCCAATTTATTGTTTTACCCAAGTTAAACAATTTAAAGGCAATGCTACCAAATACTAATTGAGTGTATGTCAACTTCTGACCCACTGGGAATGTGGTGAAAGAAATTAAAGCTGAAATAAATTATTCTCTCTACTATTATTCTGATATTTCACATTCTTAAAATAAAGTAGTGATCCTAACTGACCTAAGACAGGGAATTTTTACTCGGATTAAATGTCAGGAATTGTGAAAAACTGAGTTTAAATGTATTTGGCTAAGGTGTATGTAAACTTCTGACTTCAACTGTATACATATAAATGAACTCAGCAAAAAAATAAACATCCCTTTTTCAGGACCCTGTCTTTCAAAGATAATTCGTAAAAATCAAAATAAATTCACAGATCTTCATTGTAAAGGGTTTAAACACTGTTTCCCATGCTTGTTCAATGAACCATAAACAATGAATGAACATGCACCTGTGGAACGGTCGTTAAGACACTAACAGCTTACAGACGGTAGGCAATTAAGGTCACAGTTATGAAAACTTAGGACACTAAAGATACCTTTCTACTGACTCTGAAAAACACCAAAAGAAAGATACCCAGGTTCCTTTCTCATCTGCGTGAACGTGCCTTAGGCATGCTACAAGGAGGCATGAGGACTGCAGATGTGACCAGGGCAATAAATTGCAATGTCCGTACTGAGAGAATCCTAAGACAGCGCTACAGGGAGACAGGATGGATATCTGATTGTCCTCGCAGTGGCAGACCACGTGTAATGACACCTGCACAGGATCGGTACATCCGAACATCACACTTGCGGGAAAGGTACAGGATGGCAACAACAGCATGGTACAGGGTATATGAGTTGATATATAAAACAACGCAAGATTCAAGACTTCGTGCTTTTCAGCTAAAATTATTATATAGAATTCTTGCCACCAACAAAATGTTGAATATTTGGGGCATAAAATCTTCGAAGCTCTGCAGATTTTGTTGTGAGGATACAGAATCAATAGACCATTTATTTTGGTATTGCCCTCAGGTAGCCTGTTTCTGGTCTCAGGTTCAGGAATGGCTGAAAATGCATAGCATTGATCTAAAATTGACCCTTGAAATAGTACTGTTGGGAGATCTGGAGAGACCGGGTCAGTCAATTAGTAATTTACTAATATTCCTAGTAAAAGTATTTATCTTCAACACGCAATCTGTAGATTCTATTCGATTAGATAGATTGAAATTGTATGTTAAACATCATAGCATAGTTGAAAGATATGTGTTGCGTAGAAACACGAAGTGGGTGGCCAGCAGAGATAGATGGGATGAGCTGAGGGAAGCTGAGGGTTGGTATGTGGAATTGGAGACAAGTGGGAGTGGAGTTGCTGTGTGAGAGAGAGAATGATGGTCAAAAGATAAAGGAGAAAAAAAAGTCAAAATAAAACATAATAAAAGTACATTTGAATGACACTAAGTGGCAGTGTTTAACAACTAATGCCGGTTTGCCATAGGCTGATGCCGTGCAAGTGTTTGTACACATGCATATCCTCTCTTGGGTAGGGGGCAGTATTTTCACATCCGGATGAAAAGCGTGCCCAAAGTAAACTGCCTGTTACCTAGGCCCAGAAGCTAGGATACGCATATAATTGGTAGATTTGGATAGAAAACACTCTAAGGTTTCTAAAACTGTTAACATAATGTCTGTGAGTATAACAGAACTGATATGGCAGGCGAAACCCCAAGGACAAACCATCCCCCCCAAAAAAATTCAGCCTACCACTTTTTTCAATGGTGTCACTTTTATTACAAGGCGAAGTCCTCCCAGATTGCAATTCCTAGGGCTTCCACTAGATGTCAACAGTTTTTGGAAAGAGTCTCAAGCTGATTTTTGGAAAAATGAGCCAGAAATTGTAGTTTTTCTAGGTGGCTCCCATTTTGGCTGTAGTGTTTCCAAGCGCGTGAATGAGATCCCCATTCTTTGGTATTTTTCTCTGGTAAAGACAATAACGATTCTCTGTCTTAAATTTGATCATTTATTTACGTATTAGGGTACCTAAGGTTTGATTATAAACTTTGTTTGACTTGTTTGGAAAAGTATATTAGTAACGTTTGGGATTCATTTTGTATGCATTTTGATGGAGGGAAACTGGGTGGATTATTGACTGAAGCGCGCCATCTAAACTGAGTTTTTATGGATATAAAGAAGGACATTATCGAACCAAAGGACCATTTGTGATGTAACTGGTACCTTTTGGAGTGCCAACAGAAGAAGATCATCAAAGGTAAGGCATTTTTTATATCGCTAATTCTGACTTTCGTGTCGCACCTGCCTGGTTGAAATGTGTTTTTCATGGTTTTGTATGCGGGGCGCTGTCCTCAGATAATCGCATGTTGTGCTTCGCCGTAAAGCCTTTTTGAAATATGACACAGCGGCTGGATTACCAAGAAGTTAAGCTTTATTTTGATGTATTACACTTGTGATTTTATGAAAGTTAAATATTGATAATTCTGTAGTTTGAATTTCGCACTCTGCAATTTCAGCTACCGTCCCACCTGCCCATAAGAAGATACACACACACTCTCATTCAAATAAACACATACAAGAACACACATGTAATAGTGCCAGACATGCACACAAACATATATAGTAGGCTTTGCTGTTATGATTTCAGTTGTCCTTGATGTCCTTTGTTTTAAATGTATAATAGATCAAACAAATCACATTGTTGTTTGCTGTTTTCTTCTGTCTTTTCCTTTTTTTCTCTTTAGTTCTTCTCTTGGTTGTTGGTGCATTGGGGGGTTCTTGGGGATGGGGAATGGAATTAATTGTATTTTTTTTTTCTTCTGGGGGGGGACTGTGGGAGGGGTCTCAAATGGTTGAGGGACAGCTATTGGGGAACTGTGGGGGGATCTTGGAGGGTTCGGGTTTCACAAGATTGTGATCATGAAAAAGGACACTATGACATATATTTTATATCACTATCATGCACATGCACCCTCACACATAAGGATGTCTCTGTTGCGGAAAGACTGATACATGTTTGATAGTGTCTTGATGCTGTATTGTTTGTCCTTCATGTTCTAATATTTTAATGTTACCCCTTCCTTGTGTTTTTTGTAATAAGTATTTATTTAAAAAAATATTTTTTAAAAACAACAGCTGCCCGAGTTACACCAGGAATGCACAATCCCTCCATCAGTGCTCAGACTGTCCGCAATAGGCTGAGAGAGGCTGGACTGAGGGCTATTAGGCCTGTTGTAAGGCAGGTCCTCAGCAGACGTCACTGGCAACAGCGTCGCCTATGGGCACAAACCCACCATCGCTGGACCAGACAGGACTGAAAAAAAGTGCTCTTCACTGATGAGTCGTGGTTTTGTCTCACCAGGGGTGATGGTCGGATTCGCGTTTATCGTCGAAGGAATGAGCGTTACACCGAGGCCTGTACTCTGGAGCAGGATCGATTTGGAGGTGGGGGGGTTCATTATGGTCTGGGGCGATGTGTCACAGCATCATCGGACTGAGCTTGTTGTCATTGCAGGCAATCTCAACTCTGTGCGTTACAGGGAAGACATTCTCCTCCCTCATGTGGTACCCTTCCTGCAGGCTCATCCTGACATGACCCTCCAGCATGACAATGCCACCAGCCATACTGCTCATTCTGTGTGTGATTTCCTGCAAGACAGGAATGTCAGTGTTCTGCCATGGCCAGCCAAGAGCCCGGATCTCAATCCCATTGAGCATGTCTGGGACCTGTTGGATCCGAGGGTGAGGGTGAGGGCCATTCCCCCCAGAAATGTCCAGGAACGTGCAGGTGCCTTGGTGGAAGAGTGGGGTAACATCTCACAGCAAGAACTGGCAAATCTGGTGCAGTCCAATAAACGTAGTTGACAGTGAGAGGACGTTTCTTTTTTTGCTGAGTTTATGTTGACCTCAACTTCTTGCTCTGGGAAGAGCGGAGGCTGATACCCCATGGAACATTCGAAAGGGGAGAGTCCAGTGGCCGAGCAGGGGAGAGTTTTCCTGGCATATTCCACCCAGACCAGATGGTAACTTCAGGTGGTGGGGTTACTGGCAACGAGACACCGGAGCGATGACCGAGCGGCATAGGCAAGATGCAATAGATGGTATGAAATACAGTATATACCTATGAGATGAGTAATGCAAGATATGTAAACATAATTAAAGTGGCATTACTAAAGTGACTAGTGATCCATTTATTAAAGTGGCCAGTGATTTCAAGTTAATGTGTATGTAGGTAGCAGCCTCTCTGTGTTAGTGATGGCTGTTTAACATTCTAATGGCCTTGAGATAGAGGTTGTTTTTCAGTCTCTCGGTCCCAGCTTTGATGCACCTATACTGACCTCACCTTCTGGATGGTGGCTCTGGTGGTTGCTGTCCTTGATGATATTTTTGGCCTTCCTGTGACATCGGGTGCTGTAGGTGTCCTGGAGGGCAGGTAGTTTACCCCCGGTGATGTGTTGTGCAGACTGCACCCCCCTCTGGAGAGCCTTGCGGTTGTGGCCGGTGCAGTTGCTGTATCAGGCGGTGATACAGCCCGACAGGATGCTCTCAATTGTGCATCTGTAAAGTTTATGAGGGTTTTAGCTGACAAGCCAAAATTGTTTAGTTTCCTGCAGTTGAAGAGGCGCTGTTGCATCTTCTTCACCACGCTGTCTGTGTGGGTGGTCCATTTCAGTTTGTCCGTGATGTGTACTGTGGCGGATGAATCAGAATTAGTTGGGTAACATAGATATATAAGATGTTTTATTTACATAATATGCTTATGTAAGATACTTGTCATTAGAATGTATCCTTTTGGACTATAGTGTTGGCAGTTGCACTTTTTTCTAAGCTGGGGCTCAGTCATTTGGGGCCCAGAGAGGGGAGAGGTCAGGCTTGTCTTTTACATGTCTCTGGTGCTATGCAGAATATCAGAAAGGGAAGAGGACAGGATGGAACATTGTCTTCATATGTGAATGTATCTGTTAAACCATGTGAAGGGATGGCGTGATGAAGGGGGAACCAATTACTTGTCTCCACAATGTCTGTGTGCAAGTCACTCCCCTCAGTGAGCTTGTCCAGGAGTGGGGTCAAGAGGGGGTTTACTTGAGATGGGAGTATCTAGAGTTGACAATTGATATATGCCATTGGATGAGTTGGTGTTTTTGTACTATGAAGTACCAGGAACGAGATTAGAACCTCGTCTTAGAGACCAAACTGAACGATAATTGATAGCGAATCTGGCTATGGGATACTCCTCTCTCTCAAGTAAAAGTCTTTCTTTGTGAACTGTTCCTAAGATCTGTGGTTCGTCATGTAAGCTGAGAGGGGTGTATCTTGGCTATAAAAGATCTTTGTATTCTTCTGTAGGGACTCTCAGAATTCATTATAGACACTGAATTGATGTGAGAGTCAAAGGGCTATTGTAAAGCTCATATTATTAAAGATGAAGTTTAAGTATAACTCTGACTGGTGTGTGGTTTGTAACTCTCCTCATTTGGTAATACAGGAAATTGCCACAAAATTTGGCGATGAGGATGGGATGTGAATCTTCACTCGGTGACCGCTCCTGACGACCTAGGTAAATAGAGCACGAGGGATCCCTCAAACTTGGGATCTCAGGGAAACCACACTTCGGGAACGAAGCAGATGGACCCACCTTTGATCTGAGAGGCAGCGAGCCGAGTGGATACCACATCTCGAACTTTGTTTTTTTAACCTGTTTGGCGTGCAAGCCCGACACCGGTACACTTATGACAACAGCCAGCTCAAAGTGCAGGGCGCGAAATTCAAAATATATTTTTTTTAAATATTTAACTTTCACACATTAACAAGTCCAAGACACCAGATGAAAGGTACACATCTTGTGAATCAAGCCAACATGCCCGATTTTTAAAATGTTTTTAAGACAAAATATGTAAATCTATTAGCTAACCACGTTAGCAAAAGACACCACTTTTCTAACTCCATCAGTTTCTTACTCCATCAGGTGCTATCACAAATTCGACCAAATAAAGATATAAATAGCCACTAACCAAGAAAAAACTTCATCAGATGACAGTCTGATAACATATTTATTGTATAGCATAGGTTTTGTTAGAAAAATGTGCATATTTCAGGTATAAATCATAGTTTGCCATTGCAGCAACCATCACAAATCTCACCAAAGCGACTAGAATTACTACAGAGAGCAACGTGTATTACCAATTTACTCATCATAAAACATTTCTTAAAAATACACAGCGCATAGCAATGGAAAGACACAGATCTTGTGAATTCAGACAATATTTCAGATTTTCTAAGTGTTTTACAGCGAAAACACAATAAATCGTTATATTAGCATACCACATGTGCAAACGTTACCCGAGCATTGATTCAAGGCAAAGAGAGCGATAACGTTATCATCGCCAAAATATATTAATTTTTTCACTAACCTTCTCAGAATTCTTCCGATGACACTCCTGTAACATCATATTACAACATACATATAGAGTTTGTTCGAAAATGTGCATATTTAGCCACAAAAAAAAGTGGTTATACAATGAGAATAGTAGCCAAACTGGCCCGAAAATGTCGGGCGCCATCTTGGACAGTGATCTAGTCTAATGAATAACTAATCATAAACTTGACTAAAAAATACAGGGTGGACAGCAATCGAAAGACAAATTAGTTCTTAATGCAATCGCTGAATTACATTTCTAAAATTATCCTTACTGTGCAATACAGGGTTCGCCAAAGCGAAGCTACACAAAAAAAAATGGCGATATATGCATTTAACATTTTTCAACAGAACAACGATTTATCATCATAAATAGTTCTTACTATGAGCTGATCTTCCATCAGAATCTTGGGCAATGTATCCTTTCTCCGGTCTAATCGTCTTTTGGTCGAAAGATGTCCTCTTGTCCTGTCGAAATGGCCACTAACGTTCGGCATGTACTGGAAACGTGCCCAGCTCTTGGAAGTGCGTCACAAAGAAATACCAGAAAATCGCACTAAACGGATATAAATTGCTATAAAACGGTTTAAATTAACTACCTTATGATGTTTTTAACACCTATAACGAGTAAAAACATGACCGGCGATATAGAAGTGGCTAAACCAAAGCTTGGAAGGAGGCCAGTCCGACGTCCATCGTGCGTCAGGCGCAGGGAAGAAAAGAAAGCTACTTCCGCCTTGTGGTCTTTTATACAGTCCCAGATTGCGCAATCGACTCCATTCAAATTGTCACCACTTACTGACATCTAGAGGAAGGCGTAGGCAGTGTTTGTATCCCCATAGCATTCACAGGGACCTTAAAACTGACCTGGGAACAGGGGCCAAGATTTCTGAAATCTCACTCCCTGTCAGGAAAAGTGCTGTAGAATGAGTTCTGTTTCACTCAGAGACATAATTCCAACGGTTATAGAAACTAGAGAGTGTTTTCTATCCAATAATAATAATAATATGCATATTGTACGAGCAAGAATTGAGTACGAGGCCGTTTGAAATGGGCACCTTTTATCCAGGCTACTCAATACTGCCCCTGCAGCCCAAAGAGGTTAATTAAGAAAGAGGTGAGCGAACCACACACACTTGAAGTCGAGTTTTTAGAAAAGCCTCTGTTACGTAGGCTCTGAGTGTGTATTCCTTTGTGAGGAGGGCACTTTGGAGGCGTAAGCAGGGCCGAGTCAGAGGAGAGTAATCGTAGAGTTTGCGGACTCAAAGATACTCTGCTATTGGTCAGTAGCGAGCGACCTAGAGCCGTCCTGACACTGAATTGATCACAGTGGGGATTGGTGCAGTCTGTGGAGGTGAGGGGCCAGGGTGACTGTGTGTTCTGTGTGAAACACGGTACTTGGTGAAGCCCTATTGGAAGAAGGACCTAATTCTGAAAGCGTCTGTGTGACTGTCTAAGTGACCCTCAGAGGTGGTGAATTCCAATTATTTTAAATGTGCTAGCCAGGTATGCCCTGGGTTACTCTGTGTGAGTATTTTGTTATGGGATCACTAGGTAATATTTGTAGGAGCGTTCTGTGTGAGCACGGTAGGTTGACTCTGTGTGGGTAACCTTTTAATTATGTTCTGATGTTCTGTGTGAACATCTGACCAGTTCTGTGTGAACATCTGACCAATCCTGTGTGGGTGATCCTTAAAGTTCTGTGTGAGTACCTAAGAATTTCTTACGTTTTATATGGATTCTGTGAATATATGAAAACATGAAAAATTGTATGTAGGTATAATCGATTACTAGTGACCAAGCGTTTGTGTGAGGACATCGATCAGTAGACAAAACATTACAAACAGCTAGCAGCAAAGTAGCTTGGTCACGAAAGTCAGAAAAGCAATAAAATGAATCGCTTACCTTTGATGATCTTCGGATGTTTGCACTCACGAGACTCCCAGTTACACAATAAATGTTTGTTTTGTTCGATAAAGATTATTTTTATATCCAAAAACCTCCATTTGGTTGGTGCGTTTTGTTGAGTAATCCACAGGCTCGTGCAGGTCATGACGGGCAGACGAAAATTCCAAATAGTATCCGTAAAGTTTGTAGAAACATGAGGCAGGCAATGGAACAGGGATTTTTCAAAATAAGAGGCACTTCCTGGTTGGATTTCCTCAGGTTTTCGCCTGCAAAATCAGTTCTGTTATACTCACAGACAATATTTTGACAGTTTTGGAAACTTTAGAGTGTTTTCTATCCTAATCTGCCAGTTATATGCATATCATATCTTCTGGGCCCGAGAAGCAGGCAGTTTAATTTGGGCATGCTTTTCATCCAAAATTCTGAATGCTGCCCCCTACCCTAGAGAAGTTAACTACATGATAAATTATTACTTTTACCAATTATTCTTAATACAAATGTCTAAACATATTTCAAAGAGAATAACAACACATTCTATTGAAACTATTCTTTCAAATTGGCTTATACTCCCCATCACACTGTCAAATCCTTCGTAGAGCCAAAGGATCAGGAAGTTAGACCTATAACCCCTCGGGAATAGAACAGAACAAACAACACAACAATACAATACACTCCTTCACATATCACTCAAGGTGTGTAAACTTCAATCCAAAACCTCAAAGAACTGAATCCTCCCCCATTTTTAACACATAACTCTCAGTATGAGAGGAATGTATAAAACAACACTACTACTGGTCAAAAGATAAAACAACATTTCAAATAACCTAATCAAATAAAATCACTACTCTATAATAAAATATCCTCAGTGTACAACGTCAAACACCAAATAATGCATGCAGAGCAGAATAATGCCGATACCCACTAATTATCAAAATCCAGAAGAGAGACGCTAAATTCTACAACCCCCTAAAAGGAAGCGATTCCAAACCTTCCATAACAAAGCCATCACTTACAGAGAAATAAACCTGGAGAAGAGTCCCCTAAGCAAGCTGGTCCTGGGGCTCTGTTCACAAACAGACCCCACAGAGCACAGGACAGCAACACAATTAGACCCAACCAAATCATGAGAAAACATAAAGATAAATACCTGACACATTGGAAAGAATTTACAAAAAAACAGAGCAAACTAGAATGCTATTTTGTCCGAAACAGAGAGTACACAGTGGCAAAATACCTGACCACTGTGACTGACCCAAATTGGAGGAAATCTTTGACTATGTATAGACTCAGTGAGCATAGCCTTGCTATTGAGAAAGACCGCAGAAGGCAGACCTGGCTCTCAAGAGAAGACAGGCTATGTGCCCACTGCCCACAAAATGAGGTGGAAACTGAACTGCACTTCCACTTCCTGCACTTCCTTTCTAGCCAAATGTATGACCATATTAGAGACACATATTTCCCTCAGATTACACAGACCCACAAAGAATTCGAAAACAAATCCAATTTTGATAAACTCCCATATCTATTGGGTGAAATACCAATGTGCAGTCACAGTAGCAAGATTTGTGACCTGTTGCCACAAGAAAAGGGCAACCATTGAAGATCAATCACCATTGTAAATACAGCCCATATTTATGTTTATTTTCCCTTTTGTACTTTAAGTATTTGCACATCATTACAACACTGTATACATACATAATATGACATTTGAAATTACTTTATTATTTTGGAACTTTTGTAAGTGTAATGTTTACTGTTAATGTTTTATTGTTAATTTCAATTTTGTTTATTATCTATTTCACTTGCTTTGGCAATGTAAAACATACCTTTCCCATGCCAATAAAACCCCTAAATTGAATTGAACTGAATTGAGTGAGAGAGACAGTAGTGCAGAAGGGCACATACTAAAATAGAGTGTGCGAAAAGTCATTTCTAAAGTCTGCCATTCCCTATGTTGGCTGAGTTCCCCTCAGGCTCTATGTGATTTGACGTTTACACAATGTTTTCCATGTGGCCCAGTCACACACACACACACACACACACACACACACACACACACACACACACACACACACACACACACACACACACACACACACACACACACACACACACACACACACACACACACACACACACACACACACACACACACACAAAGCAAGGGGGAGAGTTTAATGGAAAAGTAAGAAGACAGCCAAACAGAGAAACATAGACACTTAACTACGATCTGTCTCCCTATGTCCCTTTCACCTACTACCATCATCCACTGTGATGTCAACACCAATATTATACACGCATACACAACCCCCCCATCTCTCTCCATTCCTCCCTCCCTCTCTCCCTCCCAACAGACGGAGAAGGAAGAGGCTCTGACCATCCCTGACCCCTACTTAACACAAAGCATCTAGAGCACAAGCATACCACATCCTCTAACCATCCACCAATGTTCGCTTGTTAAACCCTGCCTCCACCAGGACCCTCTCATTGGCCTCTCATTAAAATCACAGGCCCTCAGATCCACTGCAGTAGTTTAAAGAGAAGAGACCCTAAAACGTTTAGTCTGTTTTCACTGGAAAATCAGCTTTAGATCTGGACTATATGTTGAATGTTTTGGATATCTCCAAGGAGACATGCACCGTTCCATACTATAAGATGTGTGTTTCTGTGTGTGTGTGTGTGTGTGTGTGTGTGTGTGTGTGTGTGTGTGTGTGTGTGTGTGTGTGTGTGTGTGTGTGTGTGTGTGTGTGTGTGTGTGTGTGTGTGTGTGTGTGTGTGTGTGCGTACTACCCCATCACGCGGTGCGTGTGTTTAAGTGTAAACGTCACCCCGTCACCCCACGTGGTGAGACAGTCGCTAACTCATCCTCCAATTTAGATTAACCTCGTGACCTCCCGGTCTCTTCTCTCTGGTTAGTAGCAGATAGACAACAGGGTCTGACCCTAATGGTGAAAAAACACTACTACCAAACCTTTATCATATTTTAGGTTTTAAAATATAGCAGAAATATACAGTACAAGATTATGTTGATTAAAGCCATGCAATATATCCAGGAATGACCACATTTGTGACCCGTTTCAGGAAAGCAGGCATATGTCGGGGGTCACTACTTCACAGGAGAGCTGTTTGAACCTAAACTTTTTCTAGTTTTTTAGCAGAAATGCCTTCTGGAACATGTGAACATTCATGTGCCTTAATAACACATTTGTATGCCATCTGTAAATACGAATAGAATTGTTAAATTACGAGCCTAGTTGGCTCGCAGAATTACTTTGAGCCGGTCAGTCACATTAGATACCTTTCCATGATACCTTTCCATCTGGCAATTGTTTTGTTAAATGTGTGGAGTTCAGAGCCAGAAGCAGACATTAGGAGAGAGAGAGAGCTGCAGAGTACCAGCACACCTGGCAGAGGTGACCTCTGACCTCTCCACTAGACATCACCGCCAAGCCCAGCGAAACAGGAAGTAAATAAATTACGACCGGGCAGAGGGAGCAGTCTGAGCTACTCAGGATGGATGGATGGATGGGGTTTCATCTGCTCCCAAACAGAAAAACAGAACAAATCAGTCCTCATAGACTGCGTCTCACATGGCCCTGCTCAAACGTAGTGCACTACAGGGAATAGGAAGACATTTGGAAGCCGCTCTGTCTGCGGTTATTGAACTATTCTACTTGTTGTTTGAGAAATATCAAAGTAAACACACAGAGACAGCTGTTTATAATGTTTATAACATTTATAATGAACAACTGATCTTTAATACTTTCATCGTCTTCTAACGTCTGGGTCTATTTGTATTAGATTTGTTCAAAACATTTGTCTTGAACATTGAGTCAATATGTACATCAGAACAGTGAGAGTGCAGGATGACACCCACCCAAACAAACACAGTGAGAACATCTGATTATCACACTGCACTGTACGAGCCATGGAGATGATCAGGAATGAGGTGGCTTGTATAGAGGATAATAAAATGAAAACAGGTGGAGGGATGGTCCCTCTGGTCCAGACTGAGTAGAAAGGTACCTTGGGTAAATATTGGCAAGGGGCCAGACACATGCAACGCGAGCATGCAAGCACACACAACGCAAGCATGCACACACATGAACACACACATACACACACACACACACTAACTGGAAAAAGCTGTCATTAGCTCTGAGAGTTTAAATCAGAGCTTTCTCTTCTCTGCAGGGCTGAACTCTGCAGCTCTCTCTTCTTTACACCCATCTGTCATCCCCCTCTCTCTCTCTACCTCCATCCCCCTCTCTCTCTACCTCCACCTCTCTCTCTCTACCTCCACCCCACTCTCTCTCTACCTCCACCTCCCTCTCTCTACCTCCATCCCCCTCTCTCTCTACCCCTCTCTCTCTCTACCCCTCTCTCTACCTCTACCTCCTATCTCGCTACCTCCATCCCCGTCTCTCTACCCCCTCTCTCTCTACCTCCACCCCCCTCTCTCGCTACCTCCATCCCCCTCTCTCTACCCCCTCTCTCTCTACCTCCACCCCACTCTCTCTCGACCTCCACCTCCCTCTCTCTACCTCCATCCCCCTCTCTCTCTACCCCTCTCTCTCTCTACCCCTCTCTCTCTCTCTACCTCCATCCCCTCTCTCTACCTCTACCTCCACCCCCTATCTCGCTACCTCCATCCCCGTCTCTCTACCCCCTCTCTCTCTACCTCCACCCCCCTCTCTCGCTACCTCCATCCCCCTCTCTCTACCCCCTCTCTCTACCTCCATCCCCCTCTCTCTACCCCTCTCTCTCTCTACCTCCATCCCCTCTCTCTACCTACACCTCCCTCTCTCTACCTCCACCCCCCTCTCTCTACCCTCTCTCTCTCTACCTCCATCCCCTCTCTCTCTCTACCCTCTATTCTTAATAAATAACCCAGATCCTCTCAAGTTACTTCTCTATATATTATCATATTAGCTCTGCCTTATTCTCATTTTAATTCCATCTCTGCAATCCTCTCCCCCTTTCTCCCTCTCACCCTCTCCCCCTGTCTCCCTCTCACCCTCTCACCCTTTCTACCTCTCACCCTCTCCCCCTTTCTCCCTCTCCCCCCTTCTCCCTCTCACCCTCTCCCCCTTTCTCCCTCTCACTCTATCCCCCTCCCCCTCTCCCCACTTCCACCCACCCCTTCTCTCTTCCCACCTCCACCCACCCCCTCTCTCTTTCTCCCCCCCTCACTCCCTCCCACCCTCCCTCCCTCCCTCCCACCACCACCCCTACCTATCTCTCCCTATCTCTCCCTTTCCCCACCTCTGCCACCCCCCTCTCTCTTTCAATACCCTTCCCTCCTTCCCTACCCCTCTCTATCTCCCTCTCTTTCTCTCCCTCCCTCCCTCCTTCCCACCACCTCTACCTCTACCTCTCTCTCATTCTCAGTTAAAATCACAACTACCTCTCTACTTTAGAGTGTTGGGCTAGTAACCAAAAAGGTTGCTAGTTCGAATCCCCGAGCTGACAAGGTGAAGAAAATCTGTTGATGTGCCCTTCAGCAAGGCATGTAACCGTAATTGCTCCAGGGTCGCCTTTGGGCCGTGACCCCACTCTCCGAGGGTGTCTCAGGGGGACTTGGTATATGCAAAAAACGGATTTCCAATTCAAACATGCATATTAATCACACGTGTGAAATATAAGCATACAACTAATTATTTTATTAGTATTAATTATTATTATAACACTCTGGGTCTGATTACAGAAATAGCAGTAGAACCAGAATCTCATAGACCACAGTCACACTTTATTTCAATACTAGATATGACTGATAAGCCATACGGTAGATCAGATGAAGGACTGACTGTTTATCTAGATAAAGCATATCCTATTGATGAGATACGGAAGCAGCTTAGACAGGCTGCTGACATGAGGGTCAATATGGAGAGGAAGAGGAGGGGGGCGGGAGGCGGGGGATATGTGAGGTCGTTGTCAATCACACATGCACGAACACACACACGTCCCGTAAATCAGGGGGATTTACAGGGGGAGGGCTGTTGACTGAATGAACAAATTAGGGGTTATTGATTTGAGAGCAGGGGGAACGATGTGGTTTACAGGGGTCCTAAACAGGAACATTCAAATACCATGCTAGGGTGCTGTAGGTGCAACATAATGGACGGACCACTAGCCACAATGTCAACACACTGCTATCAACACAAGTGGATCATTTAGGATACGGTATTTCTTGAGGTTATGGCTGATGTTTGTGTTTCATTTTATGTGGCAAGAAAACAAAAATGGATGAAAATGATGACATGAGGAGAGCTGGAATGCTTTGCTGGTGAAGTGGAGAAAGAGAGGAAACACAAGTAAGAAGGAGAGAACTTCTGTTTTAACATGAGGAGATAGTAAAGGAGGAAAGGGGAGAAAAATACAGCAAGTGAGAGGTGATGAATTGGTATTGACAGGGTGGGAGTGAAAAGGGCCAGTAGGAGGGAGGGAGGGAGGGAGGGAGGGAGGGAGGGAGGGAGGGAGGGAGAAAGAGAGAGAGAGAGAGAGAGAGAGAGAGATTGAAAAGAGAGAGAGAGAGAAAGAGAGAGAGAGAGAGAGAGAGAGAGAGAGAGAGAGAGAGAGAGAGAGAGAGAGAGAAAGAGAGAGAGAGAGAGAGAGAGAGAAAGATTGAAAAGAGAGAGAGAGAGAGAGAGAGACAGAATGAAGGAAAGTGAATGGTATGGCTGTATTGTAATGGTGGAGACATGACGAGAGGTTGTGACATTAACTAGAGTTGTGCTGTGGCTGGTCTGGCTGCTGTAACCTAATCACAGTGAAAGGACACACCCGGGGTACACATAAAAGAGATGATCTCACTACTGACCTCACTTCCTGTGACCGGGACCAGAGTAGGGTTACTGATTGTCCTAATACAAACAAGCTGAGAGTGTGAAAGAGAGGGTGTGTGTGAGTGTGCATGATTGAATGGTAGTGTGTGTGAGTGTGCATGATTGAATGGTAGTGTGTGTGCGATGGAGTATGATTTAAGTTTGCTCATTTGTGTGTGTGTGTGTGTGTCACTCAGTCTAACCTCTCTCGCATGCTGTCTGTCTCTCCAGTAGCAGCTGCCTGCAGTAGGGTCAATCTCTATTCCATCCTCTCCTCTGACCTGCTCTTGTCTTCACTCCCAAGGTCGTGACCTCTCTTTCCAGCCCTGTATCCAAACCTCTCCACTGTGACAGCACGGTAACACTGGACCACCCAATACACACACACACACACACACACACACACACACACACACACACACACACACACACACACACACACACACACACACACACACACACACACACACACACACACACACACACACACAAACAAACCACATAGTGGAAGGCTGGGATGCATATTGTAGGCCGGTTGCTCTCTCAATGAATAGTGAAGACCTGTACTGCATAAGAATGTTTCATAACCAGTATATAATGTGCTCATTCCTAGACAGTACTTATGGTGTCATACTGTATGTACAGTAGCCTATGTCCAAATTCTACCGGTGCTTAGAATAAGCAGCCAGCAAACCTCACCAACACATAACAGCCAGTGTCCAGTTGCACTTTTAAGTACATCAGAGAAGCCGACAAATCAAATGAGCTCTTTGTTCTATAGATTATGATTGTATTAGGGGACTGGCAATGCAAACAAGTGGCTAACCGTGCTCCTGAGGGATCACATTTCCAGATCTAGCCTAAACACACGTGACAAGAGCAGGCGTGTGACAGGCCAGCCACACGGTGGAAAGCAGATCGAGCATAGTGGAGTAGAGGACCGACAGAGAGGAGAGGAGATTAGAGGAGAGGAGAGGAGAGGAGTGGAGAGGAGAGGAGAGGAGAGGAGAGGAGAGGAGAGGAGAGGAGAGGAGAGGAGAGGAGAGGAGAGGAGAGGAGAGGAGAGGAGAGGAGAGGAGAGGAGAGGAGAGGAGAGGAGAGTGGCTTTCATTCGGAAGTCTGAGAAAGCATACAAGTCAGATATAAACACCAAGTTAGGGCTGTTTACAAAACCCAGCAGCAGAACCAATGGAAACCATACGGTGCAAGAAGGCAGGGGAGTGTGTTTGTGTGTGTGTAGAATCGGGGCTGGCAAGGGAGTGTGTGTGTGTGTGTGTGTGTGTGTGTGTGTGTGTGTGTGTGTGTGTGTGTGTGTGTGTGTGTGTGTGTGTGTGTGTGTGTGTGTGTGTGTGTGTGTGTGTGTGTGTGCGTGTGTGTGTGTGTGTGTGTGTTCGTGCATGTTGTGTGTGTGTGTGTGTGTGTGTGTGTGTGTCTGTGTGTGTGTGTGTGTGTGTGTGTGTGTGTGTGTGTGTGTGTGTGTGTGTGTGTGTGTGTGTGTGTGTGTGTGTGTGCGCGTGTGTGTGTAAAGAAGGGGGGCTGTCAGGGGAGTGTGTGTGTGTGTGTGTGTGTGTGTGTGTGTGTGTGTGTGTGTGTGTGTGTGTGTGTGTGTGTGTGTGTGTGTGTGTGTGTGTAGAAGGGGGGCTGGCAGGAGGTTCAAAATTCTAATGTAATAGAAAGAAAATGGGCCTAATGTTTTTAAATACACAGTTATCCAAGCAGAATGCAATTCAATCACAAGTATATTTCTCTCATGACATGGTATGGTTTTGCTTCTTCTTTATTCATTCTTCCTTTGCCGCCAAGGGATTGCTGCATTTAACGTATTTCAACCTATCGTCTGCAGATAAAGCTGTTTTGAATTGCCTTTCATCACATGGGAACAAAAACAGATTCTTGGTGAATTGCGCAGCGCATTCCGCCAGGTTTTCTGGGACCTAGATATGAAATAAAAACGTGGGAGTATTAAGTTGATCAAAATCCCCAAACCATAAGCACGCACGCACATGCACACGCACACGCACGCACGCACGCACGCACGCACACACACACACACGCACGCACGCACGCACGCACGCACGCACGCACGCACGCACGCACGCACGCACACACACACGCACACACACTTATAGACAATCCAACTGTAACACAACCCCCCCAAGGTTCCGGGTGAAATACATCGGTGTTCTTTGCTACAATGCCAGAATGACATTCCATTCAGTGTGCCTTCATACAGCATGGGGAAATCAGCTTTTCTCAGGCCTGGTTGACTTGGTCAATTTCATGCTTTTCTAATGGAGTGGGAGGAGAAGGAGAAGTATTCATTTGGAAGTGTTTGGAGGGGCTGCCGGGAGTGCCAACAGTGAGTTCAAGTGTAGGCCTCTATCACACTCCATCTCTGACTATGTATGAGCAGGGTGTGTACATTCATCTATTTTAGTTGTCTCTTTCTCCCACTTCCCTCTCCCACTTTGCTACTTTTCTTTCCGTACAGTACCAATATTCACCTCTTCTCTCCTTCCCTGTCACTACCAAAACTATTGATTTTTCTCCCTCTATATCCCCCCGATATGTCACCCTCCCTCCCTGTCTCTCTGAGTGTCCCGTTGTTATTCCCTATAGGCCAGGGCTGTGAACAGACTGTGTAGATCCCTCCAGGCTATGCGGCTGTGTGTAAGGCTGAGGACTGGGAAGGAGACTCTGGGGAATCATATTGACGATCTGCCTCTTAATGAGGAGAGGAGCAGACCAGGAGATGAGATTAAGATGGAGAGCAGAGATGGAAGGGAGAGAGAGAGAGATGGAGGGAGAGAGAGAGAGAGAGAGAGAGAGGGGGGGGGGGAAGGGAGGGAGGGAGGGAGGGAGGGAGGGAGGGAGGGAGGGAGGGAGGGAGGGAGGGAGGGAGGGAGGGAGGGAGGGAGGGAGGGAGGGAGGGAGGGAGGGAGGGAGGGATGGGAGAGAGAAAGGGAGAGAGGTAGAGAGAGAAGGAGAGAGGTAGAGAGAGAGGGAGAGAGGTAGAGAGAGGAAGGGGCAGAGAGAGTGGAGGAGAGCGGTGGAGAGAGGGAGAGAGGTAGAGAGAGAGGGAGGAGAGATGGAGGGAGAGACAGAGAGAGGTAGAGAGAGAGGCAGAGAGGTAAAGAGAGGTAGAGAGAGAGGGATGAGAGATGGAGGGAGAGGTAGAGAGAGGTAGAGAGAGGTAGAGAGAGAGGGAAGAGAGATGGAGGGAGAGGTAGAGAGAGAGGGAGAGAGGTAGAGAGAGGTAGAGAGAGAGAGGAGAGATGGAGGGAGAGGTAGAGAGAGGTAGAGAGAGAGGGAAGAGAGATGGAGGGAGAGGTAGAGAGAGGTAGAGAGAGAGGGAGGAGAGGTGGAGGGAGAGGTAGAGAGAGGTAGAGAGAGGGAGAGAGGTAGAGAGAGGTAGAGAGAGGGAGGAGAGATGGAGGGAGAGACAGAGAGGGATGGAGAGAGGGAGGAGAGATGGAGGGAGAGGTAGAGAGAGGTAGAGAGAGAGGGAGAGAGGTAGAGAGAGGTAGAGAGAGAGGGAGGAGAGATGGAGGGAGGTAGAGAGAGGTAGAGAGAGGTAGAGAGAGAGGGAGGAGAGATGGAGGGAGAGGTAGAGAGAGGTAGAGAGAGAGGGAGGAGAGATGGAGGGAGGTAGAGAGAGGTAGAGAGAGGTAGAGAGAGGTAGAGAGAGAGGGAGTGGTAAAGAGAGAGTGAGGAGAGAGTATGTCCAGTATATTGTATAGGTGACTGTCTAGAACATGGGTGTCAAACTCTGGCCCGCGGGCCAAATTTGGCCCGCGGGGTAATTATATTTGGCCCGCGAGACAATACCAAATTACTACTAGAGCTGGCCCGCCGGTATTATACAGCGCATTCACCGCTAATACTACGAATCCCATAATGCTCTGCTGTTGTTTTCGCGCGCCAATCAGGACAGGACCCAAAAACGCCCTCTCCTCTGTGACAGTAGTCATAGCAACATAGACGCTACAACTGTCAGCGCGATATCCCTTCCCAAAAATGGCGAAAAGAAAGGCAGAAAACAGGAGCTTTCTGGACAAGTGGGAGGCAGAATATCTGTTTACATATGTAAAAGACAAACCTGTTTGTCTTGTTTGTGGAGTCAACGTGGCTGTAAGTAAGGAGTAAAACATTAGACGACACTATGAAACGAAACACCATGACAAATACAAGGACCTGGACATGACTCAAAGGAGCCAGAAAGTAGAGGAGATGAAAAGAAGTTTGGTTTCACAACAGAATATGTTCAAAAAAGCCACATCACAAAGTGAGGCTGCTGTAAAGGCTAGTTATATAGTGGCAGCAGAGATCGCAAAATCAGCCCGGCCCTTTAATGAGGGAGAGTTCGTGAAAAAGTGCATGATGAAAGTTTGTGACCTCGTATGCCCAGAGAAAAAGCAAGCATTTTCAAACGTGAGCCTGAGCAGGAACACAGTAGCTGATCGCACATGTGATCTTGCCACCAATCTGTATGACCAGTTGATGGAAAAGGGAAAAGATTTCGTTGCGTTCTCCCTCGCTGTGGATGAGAGCTGCGACGCATCTGATACTGCTCAGCTGTCAGTCTTCATCCGTGGAGTGGACTCAAATCTGTGTGTTACGGAGGAGCTATTGGGATTCAAATCAATGCATGGCACAACCACAGGAAAGGAAATCTTTGAGGAGGTTTCCAAATGTGTAACTGAAATAAAGCTGCCGTGGGATAAACTCATTGGATTAACGACAGATGGTGCGCCAGCGATGTGCGGTAAAAAGAGTGGACTGGTGGGAAGGGTTCGGGAGAAGATGCGGGAAGAGAACTGTGCAGGTGAGCTAACTGTTTACCACTGCATCATACATCAGGAATCACTGTGTGCCAAAGCCCTAAAGATGGAACATGTTATGACCACAGTAACACAGGTAGTTAACTTTATAAGAGCCAAAGGTCTGAATCACCGCCAGTTAAATTTTTTTCTAGAAGAGTGTGGTTCGGAATACGCAGACGTGCCGTATCACACAGAGGTGAGATGGCTAAGCAGAGGAAAAGTACTGAACAGATGTTTCGAGCTGCGTGAGGAAATATGTCAATTCCTGGAAACCAAAGGGAAGGATACAGCAGAGCTCCGGGAGCAAAAGTTTCTGTGTGAGCTGGCCTTTCTCTGTGACATCTCGAGCCATCTCGATGCGCTGAACCTGCAGCTTCAGGGGCGTGGGCACATCATCACAGACATGTACGCTGCAGTGAGGGCCTTTAAAACTAAACTGTGCCTGTGGGAGAATCAGATGCTGCAAGGAAACCCTTGCCATTTTCCCTGCTGCCAAACCATAAAAGCGCAGATCTCTACCGCCGTGTTCCCATGCGCACAGTTTGCTGAAAAACTCAGTGTTCTCGCCGCTGAGTTTAGCCGGCGATTTGCCGACTTCGATGTCCAAAAATGTAGGTTTGAACTGCTTAGTAATCCCTTCGCAGTTGATGTGGAAAATGCACCAACCAACATCCAAATGGAGCTGATTGAACTCCAGTGCAACGACACGCTGAAGTCAAAGTATGATGCTGTGGGCGCCGCACAGTTTCCACGGTTCATCCCTGACACAATGCCTCAGCTCCGCACCCAAGCTGCTCAGATGCTCTCCATGTTCGGCAGCACTTATCTATGCGAGCAACTTTTCTCCTCGATGAAGATGACCAAAACAACTCACAGGAGACGTCTGACTGATGAACACCTTCACTCGATACTGAGGATTTCTTCAGCTCAGAGCCTGAGCCCAGACATTGATGAACTAGCATCCAAGAAGAGATGCCAGGTATCCTGGCTTGGGCACATCAGATTAGATCAGTGTGCAATAATTAACGTTTTCTTTGTGCACTTTTTCTTGCTACAAGGCATGGGCTTGAATGGTTGATTAATTTATTATCATTTTATTTGTAAAATTATTAGCCAGTGGAAAAAGTTTATTTTGGTATTTAAATCAGAAGGCTGCAAATAGAAAAGAGGCATACGATTTTTATTTAAATTTTATTTATTTAATAAATGAATGCCATTGATGTGTTTTTTCATTTGAAATTCGATTTTGCATGTCTCCACTATTAAATTATATATTGTATGGTAATAAGCGATGCTTGTTCCATATTCAATGTTAAAGCAAAACTTGTTTGGGTCCATATTAAAAGGTTAATTTGTTCAATGTTGGCCCGCGACTTTGTTCAGGTTTTACATTTTGGCCCACTGGGTATTTGAGTTTGACACCCCTGGTCTAGAACATTATGTGAGTGTGGCTGAACTAATCAGTAAAGTATCTGCAAGTGTCTAGTGAGTCAGCACGGTGAACATTACACATGTTGTCTGCCCAACGCATTGAAAACACTGTGAAATATCTGACCCAGCTGCCAGCTACTTGCACAGTCTGTGTGTATACGTATGTGTGTGGGTGTGCATGCGCTCTGTATGTGTGCACGCATGTGTGCGTGTGGGTGTGGGTGGGTGGATGGGTGTGGATTCTGCTACCCCCAGCTTGTTCCAGCTGTATTATTCCTGGGAGCTGTGGAGAGATGACCCAGTCCCCATCTGACACACTCCCCTCGAGGTGTGAGAGAAGAGAGAGCCTCACCATTTACATATCAACCTGATTTAGCAGAGAGAGAGAGCTTATTATCTATATCACTTGCATTGGCAACTTAAACATATGTTTCCCATGCCAATAAACCTCTTTGAATTGAATTGAACTGAATTGAGAGTGGGAGGGAGAGAGGTAGAGAGAGGTAGAGAAAGAGGGAGAGAGGTAGAGAGAGTGGGAGGGAGAGAGGTAGAGAGAGGTAGAGAAAGAGGGAGAGAGGTAGAGAGAGTGGGAGAGAGGTAGAGAGAGGTAGAGAAAGAGGGAGAGAGGTAGAGAGAGTGGGAGGGAGAGAGGTAGAGAGAGGTAGAGAAAGAGGGAGAGAGGTAGAGAGAGTGGGAGGGAGAGAGGTAGAGAGAGGTAGAGAAAGAGGGAGAGAGGTAGAGAGAGTGGGAGGGAGAGAGGAGGAACAATAAAGTTAAGTGAGTGTATCATATGACAGTATGAGGACAGAAATGTCCGTGTTCCATCCACTATCGCTGGTACTTTTCCTCCATCCTCCTTCCCTTCTCCTCCCTTCCATCCCCGTCCATCCTCCTTCCTTCCTCCTTCCCTCCTCCTTCCCTCTTCCTCCCCTCCTTCTCCCCTCCTTCATCCTCCTTCCCTCCTCCTCCCCTACCCCTCTCACCTTCACCTCCTGTGTTCTGTCCCTGTGGTAGTCTCCTGTGGCTGGTCCAATCTGTCCTCTCTCCTGTCTCCCGCTCTCCTTGTCAGCTGGCTCTCTATAGCGCCCCCTGAGGACATGACAGGTGTACATGACACACAACACTGAGCATGAGGGGACCTGTGGCACACACACACACACACACACACACACACACACACACACACACACACACACACACACACACACACACACACACACACACACACACACACACACACACACACACACACACACACACACACACACACACACATATATAAGTAGATGTATGCTGGAACACACACACAAACTTTGCACAGCACCTATCCTGGCAAGCATGGAGGCATGCTGGCATGGACACACACACACATAATGATAATGTCAAATAAAGCTTTAGGTAACTCACATCGGAAACAGGGCACACAAATCTCAAACATATTCACTTGACATCATCTCAATCCTCCACTACTAATCACTAGTCTCTGCCAGAGGCCTTCTGATAGAGCAGTAAGACCAGCAGGCAGGCCTCCCACTGAGAATCATCATCACTATGTATCATCTATTTATACATCAGAGAGAGAGAGAACACTGCCCCCGCCGTGGGATCAATGTGTCTGAGTTTGTGCTCCGTCTGTCTGTGTATGTACACATCCTACGGCCATGGGGAGAAACATCGATATACAGACCCTCCTCCCCAGTCGCTAAGCCTTCAATACACTAGCCAAAGGCTCAAGAGGAGGAGGAAGTAGAGGAGGAGGTAGAGGAGGAGGAGGTATATGAGGAGGACATAAAGGAGGAGGGTATAGAGGAGTATATAGAGGAGGAGGAGGATATAGAGGAGGAGGAGAATATAGAAATGTAGGTAGAGGAGGAGGATATAGAGGAGGAGGAGGATATAGCAGAGATGTAGATGAGGAGGATATAGAGGAGGAGTAGAGGAGGAGGATATAGCTGAGGTGTAGAGGAGGAGGATATAGAGGAGGAGTAGAGGAGGAGGATATAGCTGAGGTGTAGAGGAGGAGGATATAGCTGAGGTGTAGAGGAGGAGGATATAGAGGAGGAGTAGAGGAGGAGGATATAGCTGAGGTGTAGAGGAGGAGGATATAGCTGAGGTGTAGAGGAGGAGGATATAGAGGAGGAGTAGAGGAGGAGGATATAGCTGAGGTGTAGAGGAGGAGGATATAGCTGATGTGTAGATGAGGAGGATATAGAGGAGGAGTAGAGGAGGAGGATATAGCTGAGCTGTAGAGGAGGAGGATATAGAAGAGGTGTAGATGAGGAGGATATAGAGGAGGAGTAGAGGAGGAGGATATAGCTGAGGTGTAGAGGAGGAGGATATAGCTGAGGTGTAGAGGAGGAGGATATAGCTGAGGTGTAGATGAGGAGGATATAGAGGAGGAGTAGAGGAGGAGGATATAGCTGAGGTGTAGAGGAGGAGGTATATGAGGAGGAGGATATAGAGGAGGTGTAGAGGAGGAGGATATAGCTGAGGTGTAGATGAGGAGGATATAGAAGAGGTGTAGAGGAGGAGGATATAGAGGAGGAGTAGAGGAGGAGGTATATGAGGAGGAGGATATAGAGGAGGTGTAGAGGAGGAGGATATAGCTGAGGTGTAGATGAGGAGGATATAGAGGAGGAGGAGGATATAGAAGAGGTGTAGATGAGGAGGATATAGAGGAGGAGTAGAGGAGGAGGATATAGCTGAGGTGTAGAGAAGGAGGTATATGAGGAGGAGGATATAGAGGAGGGGTAGAGGAGGAGGAGGACATAGATGAGGTGTAGAGGAGGAGGATATAGAGGAGGTGTAGAGGAGGAGGATATATAGATGAGGTGTAGAGGAGGAGGATATAGCTGAGGTGTAGAGGAGGAGGATATAGATGAGGTGTAGAGGAGGAGGATATAGATGAGGTCTAGATGAGGAGGATATAGAGGAGGAGTAGAGGAGGAGGATATAGCTGAGGTGTAGAGGAGGAGGTATATGAGGAGGAGGATATAGAGGAGGTGTAGAGCAGGAGGATATAGCTGAGGTGTAGATGAGGAGGATATAGAGGAGGAGTAGAGGAGGAGGATATAGCTGAGGTGTAGAGGAGGAGGTATATGAGGAGGAGGATATAGAGGAGGTGTAGAGGAGGAGGAGGACATAGATGAGGTGTAGAGGAGGAGGATATATAGATGAGGTGTAGAGGAGGAGGATATAGATGAGGTGTAGAGGAGGAGGATGTAGATGAGGTGTAGAGGAGGAGGATATATAGATGAGGTGTAGAGGAGGAGGATATATAGATGAGGTGTAGAGGAGGAGGATATAGATGAGGTGTAGAGGAGGAGGATATAGATGAGGTGTAGAGGAGGAGGATATATAGATGAGGTGTAGAGGAGGAGGAGGTATATGAGGTGTAGAGGAGGAGGAGGTATATGAGGTGTAGAGGAGGAGGATATAGATGAGGTGTAGAGGAGGAGGATATAGATGAGGTGTAGAGGAGGAGGATATAGATGAGGTGTAGAGGAGGAGGTATATGAGGTGTAGAGGAGGAGGATATAGAAGAGGTGTAAGAGGAGGAGGATATAGAAGGTGTAGAGGAGGAGGATATAGATGAGGTGTAGAGGAGGAGGGTATAGAAGAGGTGTAGAGGAGGAGGATATAGAAGGTGTAGAGGAGGAGGATATAGATGAGGTGTAGAGGAGGAGGATATAGAAGGTGTAGAGGAGGAGGATATAGATGAGCTGTAGAGGAGGAGGGTATAGAAGAGGTGTAGAGGAGGAGGCTATAGAAGGTGTAGAGGAGGAGGATATAGATGATGTGTAGAGGAGAAGGGTATAGAATAGGTGTAGAGGAGGAGGATATAGAAGGTGTAGAGGAGGAGGGTATAGAAGAGATGTAGAGGAGGAGGATATAGAAGGTGTAGAGGAGGAGGATATAGATGAGGTGTAGAGGAGGAGGATGTATATGAGGTGTAGAGGAGGAGGGTATAGATGAGGTGTAGAGGAGGAGGATATAGATGAGGTGTAGAGGAGGAGGATATAGATGAGGTGTAGAGGAGGAGGGTATAGATGAGGTGTAGAGGAGGAGGATATAAATGAGGTGTAGAGGAGGAGGGTATAGATGAGGTGTAGAGGAGGAGGATATATAAGAGGTGTAGAGGAGGAGGATATATAAGAGGTGTAGAGGAGGAGGATATAGATGAGGTGTAGAGGAGGAGGAGGATATAGAAGAGGTGTAGATGAGGAGGACATAGATGAGGTGTAGATGAGGAGGACATAGATGAGGTGTAGAGGAGGAGGATATATAGATGAGGTGTAGAGGAGGAGGATATATAGATGAGGTGTAGAGGAGGAGGATATAAATGAGGTGTAGAGGAGGAGGATATATAAGAGGTGTAGAGGAGGAGGATATAGATGAGGTGTAGAGGAGGAGGAGGATATAGAAGAGGTGTAGAGGAGGAGGATATAGATGAGGTGTAGAGGAGGAGGATATATAGATGAGGTGTAGAGGAGGAGGAGGTATATGAGGTGTAGAGGAGGGGGATATAGAAGAGGTGTAGAGGAGGAGGAGGTATATGAGGTGTAGAGGAGGGGGATATAGAAGAGGAGTAGAGGAGGATATATAGATGAGGTGTAGAGAAGGAGGAGGATATAGAAGAGGTGTAGATGAGGAGGACATAGATGAGGTGTAGATGAGGAGGACATAGATGAGGTGTAGAGGAGGAGGATATATAGATGAGGTGTAGAGGAGGAGGATATAAATGAGGTGTAGAGGAGGAGGATATAGATGAGGTGTAGAGGAGGAGGATATAGATGAGGTGTAGAGGAGGAGGATATAGATGAGGTGTAGAGGAGGAGGATATAGATGAGGTGTAGAGGAGGAGGTATATGAGGTGTAGAGGAGGAGGATATAGAAGAGGTGTAGAGGAGGAGGATATAGAAGGTGTAGAGGAGGAGGATATAGATGAGGTGTAGAGGAGGAGGGTATAGAAGAGGTGTAGAGGAGGAGGATATAGAAGGTGTAGAGGAGGAGGATATAGATGAGCTGTAGAGGAGGAGGATATAGAAGGTGTAGAGGAGGAGGATATAGATGAGCTGTAGAGGAGGAGGGTATAGAAGAGGTGTAGAGGAGGAGGATATAGAAGGTGTAGAGGAGGAGGATATAGAGGAGGTGTAGAGGAGGAGGATATAGAAGGTGTAGAGGAGGAGGATATAGATGAGCTGTAGAGGAGGAGGGTATAGAAGAGGTGTAGAGGAGGAGGATATAGAAGAGGTGTAGAGGAGGAGGATATAGAGGAGGAGTAGAGGAGGAGGTATATGAGGAGGAGGATATAGAGGAGGTGTAGAGGAGGAGGATATAGCTGAGGTGTAGATGAGGAGGATATAGAGGAGGAGGAGGATATAGAAGAGGTGTAGATGAGGAGGATATAGAGGAGGAGTAGAGGAGGAGGATATAGCTGAGGTGTAGAGAAGGAGGTATATGAGGAGGAGGATATAGAGGAGGGGTAGAGGAGGAGGAGGACATAGATGAGGTGTAGAGGAGGAGGATATAGAGGAGGTGTAGAGGAGGAGGATATATAGATGAGGTGTAGAGGAGGAGGATATAGCTGAGGTGTAGAGGAGGAGGAAATAGATGAGGTGTAGAGGAGGAGGATATAGATGAGGTCTAGATGAGGAGGATATAGAGGAGGAGTAGAGGAGGAGGATATAGCTGAGGTGTAGAGGAGGAGGTATATGAGGAGGAGGATATAGAGGAGGTGTAGAGCAGGAGGATATAGCTGAGGTGTAGATGAGGAGGATATAGAGGAGGAGTAGAGGAGGAGGATATAGCTGAGGTGTAGAGGAGGAGGTATATGAGGAGGAGGATATAGAGGAGGTGTAGAGGAGGAGGAGGACATAGATGAGGTGTAGAGGAGGAGGATATATAGATGAGGTGTAGAGGAGGAGGATATAGATGAGGTATAGAGGAGGAGGATATATAGATGAGGTGTAGAGGAGGAGGATATATAGATGAGGTGTAGAGGAGGAGGATATAGATGAGGTGTAGAGGAGGAGGATATAGATGAGGTGTAGAGGAGGAGGATATATAGATGAGGTGTAGAGGAGGAGGAGGTATATGAGGTGTAGAGGAGGAGGAGGTATATGAGGTGTAGAGGAGGAGGATATAGATGAGGTGTAGAGGAGGAGGATATAGATGAGGTGTAGAGGAGGAGGATATAGATGAGGTGTAGAGGAGGAGGTATATGAGGTGTAGAGGAGGAGGATATAGAAGAGGTGTAAGAGGAGGAGGATATAGAAGGTGTAGAGGAGGAGGGTATAGATGAGGTGTAGAGGAGGAGGGTATAGAAGAGGTGTAGAGGAGGAGGATATAGAGGAGGTGTAGAGGAGGAGGATATAGATGAGGTGTAGAGGAGGAGGCTATAGAAGGTGTAGAGGAGGAGGATATAGATGATGTGTAGAGGAGGAGGGTATAGAATAGGTGTAGAGGAGGAGGATATAGAAGGTGTAGAGGAGGAGGGTATAGAAGAGATGTAGAGGAGGAGGATATAGAAGGTGTAGAGGAGGATGATATAGATGAGGTGTAGAGGAGGAGGATGTATATGAGGTGTGGAGGAGGAGGGTATAGATGAGGTGTAGAGGAGGAGGATGTATATGAGGTGTAGAGGAGGAGGGTATAGATGAGGTGTAGAGGAGGAGGATATAGATGAGGTGTAGAGGAGGAGGATATAGCTGAGGTGTAGAGGAGGAGGATATATAAGAGGTGTAGAGGAGGAGGATATATAAGAGGTGTAGAGGAGGAGGATATAGATGAGGTGTAGAGAAGGAGGAGGATATAGAGGAGGTGTAGAGGAGGAGGATATATAGATGAGGTGTAGAGGAGGAGGATATAGATGAGGTGTAGAGGAGGAGGATATAGAAGAGGTGTAGAGGAGGAGGATATAGAGGAGGTGTAGAGGAGGAGGATATATAGATGAGGTGTAGAGGAGGAGGATATAGATGAGGTGTAGATGAGAAGATAGAGTTGTATTGATCATTGAGAAAGTAGACAGTTTAGCCATCCTGGAGTGAAGTATGGTGAGAGAAGTGGGCCCAGGTGATACAGACAGATATCATGCCTGCAGCTGTTTGGCCTTGCTTTAACACCCAGGATATACTGCCTTGTGTTTTGAGGTCAGTTCTGAGATGAAAAGATAAGAAATGAAAGAGATAAAATATGAGTGTTATTACAGCTCCTCCTTATCTTATTACACGTCTGCCTGGCTTCATAGGAGTTCCCATGGGTGTGGTGTGGAACAGGCTGCTAAATGAGGTTGGTGTACGGATAGCAGTCTTTTGAGGGGTATAGGCTAATTACATTTCCCTGACATAAATGAACAGTACGATAAAGGGAATCTATTGTTTGAAAATGAAATGCTATCTTAATTGCTAAGGAGGGATCTATCTGATCTGAATCAGTTATAGAGGACTTATATATATAATCTGTTATAGAGGATTTATATATATAATCTGTTACAGAGGATTTATATATATAATCTGTTACAGAGGACTTATATATATAATCTGTTATAGAGGATTTATATATATATAATCTGTTATAGAGGATTTATATATATAATCTGTTATAGAGGATTTATATATATATAATCTGTTATAGAGGATTTATATATATCATCTGTTATAGAGGATTTATATATATAATCTGTTATAGAGGATTTATATATATCATCTGTTATAGAGGATTTATATATATCATCTGTTATAGAGGACTTAATAAGATGTAAATGGCTGAAGCCGGTGTGTTGTTGTTCAAGTAATGTGATCAGAATGGTTCAAGTGAAGCTGATGTGGTTTGGGTATAGGGAACAGGGAACAGGGCTTGGATCTAGTGTGTTGTCAGAGTGGGGGTCATTGAAATGGCTGCAATGGGAATTCAGTCTGTGACTCTCTCAGGACTAAAATAGGGAAGAATGGCATTAGTTGGGGCGATGCAATCAGCATGACTACATTACTGAGAATGATGGAGGGGTGAGGGAGGGGGATGACAAGACGCTGAGACGCAAACTTTTAACTGTACGCCATGAGTCCTAGGAGGGGGAGGAAGGGTGAGACAGGAGGGGAAGACGGGAGAAATGTTGGTCTTTGTTGACGATCCATAACCACAAATGTGAAGTAACTCAAAACCAAGGCCAGGAAATCGATTGAAAGGTTTTTCAAAAATATACATCACTCCCTTTGCCTTTCTCTTGCATTTCTTTCTCTGAAATCGAATTACCAAATAACCCCCAAGAAAAATCACGGCAAAGACGGCACGGTCCAACAAAACAACATTATGGAAATTGTTTAAGACTTTCCGTTTTCACAAGAGGCCGAATGAAGAACAACCCTTCTGGACTGGAGGACTGGAGGACTGGAGTACTGGAGGACTGCAGGACTGGAGTACTGGAGGACTGGAGGACTGGAGGACTGGAGGACTGGAGTACTGGAGGACTGGAGGACTGGAGGACTGGAGGACTGCAGGACTGGAGTACTGGAGGACTGGAGGACTGGAGGACTGCAGGAGTGGAGGACTGGAGGACTGGAGGACTGGAGTACTGGAGGACTGCAGGAGTGGAGGACTGGAGGACTGCAGGAGTGGAGGACTGCAGGACTGGAGGACTGGAGGACTGGAGGACTGGAGGAGTGGAGGACTGCAGGACTGGAGGACTGGAGGACTGCAGGAGTGGAGGACTGGAGGACTGCAGGAGTGGAGGACTGCAGGACTGGAGGACTGGAGGACTGGAGGAGTGGAGGACTGGAGGAGTGGAGGACTGCAGGACTGGAGGACTGGAGGACTGGAGGACTGGAGGACTGCAGGACTGGAGGACTGGAGGACTGGAGGACTGCAGGACTGGAGGACTGGAGGACTGCAGGACTGGAGGACTGGAGGACTGCAGGACTGGAGGACTGGAGGACTGCAGGACTGGAGGACTGGAGGACTGGAGGACTGGAGGACTGGAGGAGGAGAAAAGATGTTGTTGAATATGCGAGGGGTCTACATTTCAGTATTTACCCTCACTACAAACCCAATTACATCAAATCAGATTCAGTGTTTACGATAACGTCAGGGGATGATTAAGTCAGACCCAATGTTCCCCAGAACATATTCCGGCATACTCTTTTGATTTTGGCTCCTCAACCCTTTCACCCCTATCCCCTCCCTCAGGCCCCCCAATCCCAAGCCCCTCTACCCATATCCCTCTGCTTCCACAACCTCCAGGGGCCATGCAGAAAGCAAACAACAAGAGAATGAAATCAACTGATGTAACGATTCTCCTCTTCCTCTTCATCCGAAGAGGAGGAGCATGGATTGAACCAAGACGTAGCGTTGTGATAAGACATAATTTATTAAAGTAAAGACGAAAAAACACGAAAACACTTTAACAAACTACAAAACAACAAACGACGTAGACGCACCTGAACATAAGAACTTACATGACACGAAGAACGCATGAAACAGGAACAGACTACATAAACCGAACGAACGAACAAACAAACCGAAACAGTCCCGTGTGGCGTAACATACACAGACACTGACACAGGAGACAACCACCCACGACAAACAAAGTGAAAACACCTACCTTAATATGATTCTCAATCAGAGGAGATGAAAACCACCTGCCTGTAATTGAGAACCATATCAGGTACCCATAAACCAACATAGAAACACAAAACATAGACTGCCCACCCAAACTCACGTCCTGACCAACTAACACATACAAAAACTAACAGAAAACAGGTCAGGAACGTGACATAACCCCCCCCTTAAGGTGCGAACTCCGGGCGCACCAGCACAAAGTCTAGGGGAGGGTCTGGGTGGGCATCTGACCACGGTGGTGGCTCAGGCTCTGGGCGAGGTCCCCACCCCACCATAGTCAATCCCAGCTTACGTCTCCCCCTTAGAATGACCACCCTCCTATTACACCCACTTAATTTAAATGGTAACATCAAGATAAGGGGCAGCACCAGGATAAGGTAGCACAGGACAGAGAGATAGCTCAAGACAGAGAGGTAGGTCAGGATAGAGAGGTAGCTCAGGATAGAGGGGCAACTCCGGACTGAAGGGCAGCTCCGGACAGAGAGACAGCTCTGGACTGAGGGGCAGTTCTGGATTAATGACAGCTCCGGGCTGAGGGGCTGCTCATGGCTGGCTGACGGCTCTGGACGCTCATGGCTGGCTGACGGCTCTAGACGCTCATGGCTGGCTGACGGCTCTGGACGCTCATGGCTGGCTGACGGCTCTGGACGCTCATGGCTGGCTGACGGCTCTGGACGCTCATGGCTGGCTGACGGCTCTGGACGCTCATGGCTGGCTGACGGCTCTGGACGCTCATGGCTGGCTGACGGCTCTGGACGCTCATGGCTGGCTGACGGCTCTGGACGCTCATGGCTGGCTGACGGCTCTGGACGCTCATGGCTGGCTGGCGGCTCTGGACGCTCATGGCTGGTTGGCGGCTCTGGCAGATCCTGTCTGGTTGGCGGCTCTGGCAGATCCTGTCTGGTTGGCGGCTCTGGCAGATCCTGTCTGATTGGCGGCTCTGGCAGATCCTGTCTGGTTGGCGGCTCTGGCAGATCCTGTCTGGTTGGCGGCTCTGGCAGATCCTGTCTGGTTGGCGGCTCTGGCAGATCCTGTCTGTTTGGCGGCTCTGGCAGATCCTGACTGACGAATGGCTCTAGCGGCTCCTGACTGACTAACGGCTCTGACGGCTCGGGACAGACGGGCGGCTCTAATGGCTCGGGACAGACGGATGGCTCAGACGGCACTGGGCAGACGGATGGCTCAGATAGCGCTGGGGAGACGGATGGCTCAGATGGCGCTGGGGAGACGGATGGCTCAGATGGCGCTGGGGAGACGGATGGCTCAGATGGCGCTGGGGAGACGGATGGCTCTGGCCGGATGAGGCGCACTGTAGGCCTGGTGCGTGATGCCGGAACTGGAGGCACCGGGCTAAGGACACGCACCTTCAGGCTAGTGCGGGGAGCAGGGACAGGGCACACTGACCTCTCGAAGCGCACTATAGGCCTGGTGCGTGGTACCGGCACTGGTGGTACCGGGCTAAGGGCACGCACCTCAGGGCGAGTGCGGGGAGAAGGAACAGTGCGTACAGGGCTCTGGAGACGCACAGGTGGCTTAGTGCGTGGTGCCGGAACTGGAGGCACTGGGCTGGAGACACGCACCATAGGGAGAGTGCGTGGAGGAGGAACAGGGCTCTGGAAACGCACTGGAAGCCTGGTGCGTGGTGTAGGCACTGGTGGTACTAGGCTGGGGCGGGAAGGTGGCGCCGGAAATACCGGACCGTGCAGGCGTACTGGCTCCCTTGAGCATTGAGCCTGCCCAACCTTACCTGGTTGAATACTCCCCGTCGCCCGACCAGTGCGGGGAGGTGGAATAACCCGCACCGGGCTATGTAGGCGAACCGGGGACACCATGCGTAAGGCTGGTGCCATGTAAGCCGGCCCGAGGAGACGCACTGGTGGCCAGATATGTAGAGCCGGCTTCATGGCACTTGGCTCAATGTTCAATCTAGCCCTACCAGTGCGGGGAAGTGGAATAACCCGCACCGGGCTATGCACACGTACAGGAGACACCGTGCGCTCTACTGCGTAACACGGTGTCTGCCCGTACTCCCGCTCTCCACGGTTAGCCTGAGAAGTGGGCGCAGGTCTCCTACCTGCCCTTGGCCCACTACCTCTTAGCCCCCCCCCCCAAGACATTTTTGGGGTTTCTTCACGGGCTTCCGTGCTAGCCGCGTACCTTCTTAACTCCGGTCTTGAGCTTGATTCTCCGGCTTCCAGCCACGTCTCCTTGCTGCCTCCTCATATCGCCGCCTCTCTGCTTTCGCTGCCTCCAGCTCAGCTTTGGGACGGCGATATTCTCCCGGCGGTGCCCATGGACCTTTTCCGTCCAATATTTCCTCCCAACTCCAATAATCCTGTGTAGCAGGCCACTGCTCGAATTCACGCTGCTTGGTTCTGGTAAGGTGGGTGGTTCTGTAACGATTCTCCTCTTCCTCTTTATCCGAAGAGGAGGAGCATGGATTGAACCAAGACGCAGCGTTGTGATAAGACATAATTTATTAAAGTAAAGACGAAAAAACACGAAAACACTTTAACAAACTACAAAACAACAAACGACGTAGACGCACCTGAACATAAGAACTTACATGACACGAAGAACGCATGAAACAGGAACAGACTACATAAACCGAACGAACGAACAAACAAACCGAAACAGTCCCGTGTGGCGTAACATACACAGACACTGACACAGGAGACAACCACCCACGACAAACAAAGTGAAAACACCTACCTTAATATGATTCTCAATCAGAGGAGATGAAAACCACCTGCCTCTAATTGAGAACCATATCAGGTACCCATAAACCAACATAGAAACACAAAACATAGACTGCCCACCCAAACTCACGTCCTGACCAACTAACACATACAAAAACTAACAGAAAACAGGTCAGGAACGTGACAACTGAACTTTTAAACAATACATGTTTTGCGTGTTTCTTTTTTTCTGTTCTTTGCTGTTGAGTTTCGGGGATCAGGTTTGGGTGTTTGTCTGTCAGACAGCATGAAATCTTTACAAATCGTCCATACACGCTCATACCCATAGGACACGTGTACTGTATACACACTCACCATCACTAGCTCTGTTCACGAAACACTGTCACAATTTACAATATCTAATCCTTGGTTTCCATACAAAAGGTAAATAGAGTATCCCCCCTTCTAAAATCAAATAATGAATTCCAGCCTAATTTGTTCTGTTATCTTAGTAAATGACACCCTGAGAGCTCTGTAGGGAACTTAATGACAAGCTCCTCCTGTGGTTTGACCAACGAGAGGAGTGAGTGTCTGTGTGTCTGCATGAGTCCGTATGTGTGTGTCTGTGCATCTGTGTGTCTGTCTGTGTATGTGTGTGTGTGTCTATGTGTTTGTGTGTGTAGCGTGCGTGTGCGCCTCTGTGTGTGAGTGTGATCCAGGTAATCCTCCTCAGTATCAGCACGCGAGGGTTGCAGCCAACAAACCTGTCATTGTTTCACACAAATCAGCACCTTCTCTGCACCTAGGGTGGGTTTAGGTACACACACACACACACACACACACACACACACACACACACACACACACACACACACACACACACACACACACACACACACACACACACACACACACACACACACACACACACACACACACACACGCACGCACACACACACACACAAACACACACACACAGGGATAGATCCCCAGCTGTGTCTGATCCTTCATTACACAAAATATATCAACCAGAGGGATCATATTACTTTGACTCAACGTGACCATGGCATAATGCATTTCTTTCTGCTTTGCTTTTCGCTGGCAGAGTTATACTCTACCCCCTGTGGCCGTTCTAACATGCACACACTTGACCACTCATGTTTGACAATTGTGAGGGAAAAACCTGATGGATGAAATTGAGAACCAATATCTGTGCCAATGCTCTTTCCTCTTGCAGCTTTCTTCTTTGCCCCACCATCTCTCTCTCTCTCTCTCTCTCCCTCCCTCCCTTCTCCCTAGTTCTCTCCCCTCCTTTCCTCTTTAGTAATGCAGTATAACACACACAGAGAGGGACCTCAATGACCTGACCCTGTGCAATCTACCCTGGTAGGATAGGATCTGCAGTGGACACTCCTCTCCTCTTCCCTCCTCCCCCTTTTCTCTTCCACTTCACACCCCCACCCTCCTTCTCTCTCTCTCCATTCTTTCTGAGTGCCTGATACAAGTCTGGGTGGGCATGGAGAGAGGTACAAGGGACACATCTGAAAAGGCACACTCTAGGATAACCCTTTTTAGCTCCCTTTTCTGTTCCAGGTAGATCTCTGTTGGGTTCCATGTAGGGTTCTACCTGGAACCAAAAAGGGTTCTTCAAAGGGTTCTCCTATGGGGACAGCCAAAGGACCCTTTTAGGTTGTAGATTTCAGTAAAGCAGCATGCTGTGTGAATGGACACAGACTGTAATTCATTGATTTAGAGTGGCTGCTGGTCTCGTCTCTCTCTGTCTCTCTCTTTCTCCCTCACACACACACATACACACGCACAAACACTTCTAGAAAAGGAGGCTTTGATGTCCCTCCTCTTACCTTCCCTCTGAAGAAAGGAGAAAACAGAGATAGCAGGTCCTGACAGGCAGGTTAATTGAGATGTTCACTTTCTAATCAAACACAACGTTGGACGATGTGGACATGTAGCACAGTGTGTATATATATATGTGTCTACAGTGCTCTGAAACGGTGTATTTTTCTCTCAGTATTTTCCCCAGCACTAAGGGAAGAGAGAGAGAGAGGTTGTGTTTCTCTCTATCATGATGGAGCTCTAGAACTGGGCTCACATCTCTTTCATGCCTCCAACAGAAGAAAAATAACTGCTCTAGAGGGAGGGAGAAGTCAGCCCCTAGTCTCTCCCACCCTCTCCCTCTCTCTCCCACGCTCTCCCTCTCTCTCCCACCCTCTCCCTCCCTCTCCCACCCTCTCCCTCTCTCTCCCACCCTCTCCCTCTCTCTCCCACCCTCTCCCACCCTCTCCCTCCCTCTCCCACCCTCTCCCACCCTCTCTCACCCTCTCCCTCCCACCCTCCCCCTCTCTCTCTCACCCTCTCTCACCCTCTCCCTCTCTCTCCCACCCTCTCCCTCTCTCTCTCGCCCACCCTCTCTCACCCTCTCCCACCCTCTCTCACCCTCTCCCTCTCTCTCCCACCCTCTCCCTCTCTCAGCCACCCTCTCCAACCCTCACCCTCTCTCTCCCACCCTCTCCCACCCTCTCCCTCTCTCTCCCTCACCCTCTCCCACCCTCTCCCTCTCTCTCCCACCCTCTCCCTTTCTCTCTCTCTCTCTCTCTCTCTCACCCTCTCACTCCCTCTCCCTCTCTCTCCCACCCTCTCTCCCTCTCTCTCTCCCCCCCTCTCCCACCCTCTCCCTCGCCCTCTCTCTCCCACCCTCTCCCACCCTCTCCCTCTCTCTCCCTCTCTCTCTCCCACCCTCTCCCACCTTCTCCCTCTCCCTCTCTCTCCCACCTTCTCCCACCCTTTCCCTCTCTCTCTCCCACCCTCTCCCACCCTCTCCCTCTCTCTCTCTCCTTCACCCTCTTGCTCTCTCCGTCTCTCTTATCCCTCCTTTGATGTGGTGCAGCGGGGGCTCTTGTCTGAGGGGAAAGGGTGGATGGGGAGAAAAGGGAGAGAAAGACAGAAAGAAAAGGGGGGGGGGGTGCTGAGAGATTTCTACAGTAATGTCTCTTTCAGCACTGAGCTCCTGGTGCAGTATCCACCCCCTCAGAATAGTCTGGCATTTTAACCTTTTCTCAATAGGGGGTGCTGTTTTCACTTTGTAAAAATTTCGTTCCCAAATTAAACTGCCTCGTACTCAATTCTTGCTCGTACAATATGCATATTATTATTACTATTGGATGGAAAACACTCTCTAGTTTCTAAAACCGTTTGAATTATATCTGTGAGTAAAACAGAACTCAAGTTGGAGCAAACTTCATGTCAGGAAGTGAGAAATCTGAAATCAGGCAGTCTGTTCTAGGGTCAGTTTATTAATTTGCATGTGTTCTATTGGTCGACATGCACTGCATACACCTTCCCCTAGATGTCAGCAAGTAGTGAGAATTGAAATGGAGTTGCTAGGCAGATCTGAGGCCATATAAAGGTTCTGGGTACGTGGGGTACACTCTTTTCAACATTCGCCATGACGCAAGACAGACCTCAGGATGGCGTTCTGGAAAGCTCCCGTTATAGGCCTTAGATATATCCGGCTCTGATTTTATTCGATATAGGTGTTAAAGACATCATAATGTAGTTATTTTAAACCGAGTTATATCAGTTTATATCAGTATATTGCGATTTTCGGATATTTCTTTGTGCTGCGTTATAGTGAGTTGGGCACTTCTTCGCCACATGGCTAATGTTTACTGCTAATTCCAAAGTTGAAGGCGACAATCTACAACCGAGCAACGATTCTTCTGGACAAAGGACAACTTGCCCAAGATTCTGATGGAAGCTCATCAAAAAGTAAGAACTATTTATGATGTTAATTCATTGTTCTGTTGAAAAATGTCAAACTACTATTCCGCCATTAATTTCGGTGCGGTCTCGCTTTAACGCACGCTGTATGTCGTAGTAACGTTAATTTTAAAAATCGAACACAGCGGTTGCATTAAGAACTAATGTATCTTTCATTTGCTGTCCAACCTGTATTTTTTAGTCAAGTTTATGATTAGTTACTGATTAGATTAGATGCCTCTCCCAAGATTTCTCCCGACATTTTGTTGGCAGCTTGGCTACTATTCTCATTGTATAACCACGATTTGTGCCGCTAAATATGCACATTTTCGAACAAACTCTATATGTATTGTGTAATATGATGTTATAGGACTGTCATCTGAAGAAGTTTGAAGAAGGTTAGTGAAAAAATTAATATCTTTTGCCCGTTTATTCGTTATCGCTATTGTTGGCTTGAATCAATGCTGTTGTGTGGTTGGCTATTGTAGTAAGATAATATAATGCTATATTGTGTTTTCGCTGTAAAACACTTAAAAAATCTGAAATATTGGCTGGATTCACAAGATCTTTGTCTTTCATTTGCTGTACGCTGTGTATTTTTCATAAATGTTTTATGATGAGTATTTAGGTAATTCACGTTGGTCTCTGTAGTTATTCTAGTTGCTTTGGTGAGAGTTGTGATGGTGGCTGCAATGTAAAACTATGATTTATACCTGAAATATGCACATTTTTCTAACAAAACATATGCTATACAATAAATATGTTATCAGACTGTCATCTGATGAAGTTGTTTCTTGGTTAGTGACTATTTATATCTTTATTTGGTCGAATTTGTGATCGCTACCTATGCAGGAAAAAAATGGTGGGGAATTGGTAGCTATCGTGGTTAGCTAATAGAAATACATATTGTGTCTTCCCTGTAAAACATTTAAAAAATCAGAAATGATGGCTGGATTCACAAGATGTGTATCTTTCATCTGGTGTCTTGGACTTGTGATTTAATGATATTTAGATGCTAGTATTTACTTGTGGCGCTATGCTAGGCTATGCTAGTCAGCTTTTTTACTGATGATGGTGCTCCCGGATCCGGGATTGTGACCAAGTAGAAGTTTTAACATCTCTCTCTCTCTCTTTCTCAGAGCAGTCTGGCATTTTAACATCTCTCTCTTTGTCAGAACAGTCTGGCAATTTAACATCTCTCTCTTTCTCAGAACAGTCTGGCATTTTAACATCTCTCTCTCTCTTTCTCAGAACAGTCTGTCATTTTAACATCTCTCTCTTTCTCAGAACAGTCTGGCATTTTAACATCTCTCTCTCTTTCTCAAAACAGTCTTTCATTTTAACATCTCTCTCTTTCTCAGAACAGTCTGGCATTTTAACATCTCTCTCTCTTTCTCAGAACAGTCTGTCATTTTAACATCTCTCTCTTTCTCAGAACAGTCTGGCATTTTAACATCTCTCTCTCTTTCTCAGAACAGTTTGGCATTTTAACATCTCTCTCTTTCTCAGAACAGTCTGGCATTTTAACATCTCTCTCTTTCTCAGAACAGTCTGGATTTTAACATCTCTCTCTCTTTCTCAGAACAGTCTGGCATTTTAAAATCTCTCTCTCTTTCTCAGAACAGTCTGGATTTTAACATCTCTCTCTTTCTCAGAACAGTCTGGCATTTTAACATCTCTCTCTTTCTCAGAACAGTCTGGCATTTTAACAGCTCTCTCTTTCTCAGAATAGTCTGGCATTTTTCCATCTCTCTCTTTCTCAGAACAGTCTGTAATTTAACATCTCTCTCTTTCTCAGAACAGTCTGGCATTTTAACATCTCTCTCTTTCTCAGAACAGTCTGTTATTTTAACATCTCTCTCTTTCTCAGAACAGTCTGGCATTTTAACATCTCTCTCTCTTTCTCAGAACAGTCTGTCATTTTAACATCTCTCTCTCTCTTTCTCAGAACAGTCTGGCATTTTAACATCTCTCTATTTCTCAGAACAGTCTGTCATTTTAACATCTCTCTCTTTCTCAGAACAGTCTGGCATTTGAACATCTCTCTCTTTCTCAGAACCGTCTGGCATTTTAACATCTCTCTCTTTTTCAGAACAGTCTGGCATTTTAACATCTCTCTCTTTCTCAGAACAGTCTGGCATTTTAACATCTCTCTCTTTCTCAGAACAGTCTGGCATTTTAACATATCTCTCTTTCTCAGAACAGTCTGGCATTTTAACATCTCTCTCTTTCTCAGAACAGTTTGGCATTTTAACATCTCTCTCTTTCTCAGAACAGTCTGGCATTATAACATCTCCCTCTTTCTCAGAACAGTCTGGCATTTTAACATCTCTCTCTTTCTCAGAACAGTCTGGCATTTTAACATCTCTCTCTTTCTCAGAACAGTCTGGCATTTTAACATCTCTCTCTCTTTCTCAGAACAGTCTGTCATTTTAACATCTCTCTCTCTCTTTCTCAGAACAGTCTGGCATTTTAACATCTCTCTATTTCTCAGAACAGTCTGTCATTTTAACATCTCTCTCTTTCTCAGAACAGTCTGGCATTTGAACATCTCTCTCTTTCTCAGAACAGTCTGGCATTTTAACATCTCTCTCTTTTTCAGAACAGTCTGGCATTTTAACATCTCTCTCTTTCTCAGAACAGTCTGGCATTTTAACATCTCTCTCTTTCTCAGAACAGTCTGGCATTTTAACATCTCTCACTTTCTCAGAACAGTCTGGCATTTTAACATCTCTCTCTTTCTCAGAACAGTTTGGCATTTTAACATCTCTCTCTTTCTCAGAACAGTCTGGCATTTTAACATCTCTCTCTTTCTCAGAACAGTCTGGATTTTAACATCTCTCTCTCTTTCTCAGAACAGTCTGGCATTTTAAAATCTCTCTCTCTTTCTCAGAACAGTCTGGATTTTAACATCTCTCTCTTTCTCAGAACAGTCTGGCATTTTAACATCTCTCTCTTTCTCAGAACAGTCTGGCATTTTAACAGCTCTCTCTTTCTCAGAATAGTCTGGCATTTTTCCATCTCTCTCTTTCTCAGAACAGTCTGTAATTTAACATCTCTCTCTTTCTCAGAACAGTCTGGCATTTTAACATCTCTCTCTTTCTCAGAACAGTCTGGCATTTTAACATCTCTCTCTCTTTCTCAGAACAGTCTGTCATTTTAACATCTCTCTCTCTCTTTCTCAGAACAGTCTGGCATTTTAAAATCTCTCTATTTCTCAGAACAGTCTGTCATTTTAACATCTCTCTCTTTCTCAGAACGTCTGGCATTTGAACATCTCTCTCTTCTCAGAACCGTCTGGCATTTTAACATCTCTCTCTTTCTCAGACCTCTGGCATTTTAACATCTCTCTCTTTCTCAGAACAGTTCTGTTATTTTAACATCTCTCTCTTTCTCAGAACAGTCCTGGCATTTTAACATCTCTCTCTCTTTTCTCAGAACAGTCTGTCATTTAACATCTCTCTCTTTCTCAGAACAGTCTGGCATTTTAACATCTCTCCTTTCTCAGAACCGTCTGTAAACGCAGTCTGGCATTTTAACATCTCTCTCTTTCTCAAACAGTCTGGCATTTTAACATCTCTCTCTTTCTCAGAACAGTCTGGCATTTTTACATCTCTCTCTTTCCAGAACAGTCTGGCATTTTAACATCTCTCTCTTTCTCAGAACAGTCTGGCATTTTAAACATCTCTCTCTTTCTCAGAACAGTCGGCTTTTAAATCTCTCTCTCTTTCTCAGAAAGTCTGGCATTTTAACATCTCTCTCTCTTCTCAAAACAGTCTGGCATTTTAACATCTCTCTCTCTCAGAACAGTCTGGCATTTTAACATCTCTCTCTTTCTCAGAACAGTCGTCATTTTAACATCTCTCTCTCTTGCTTTCTCTCTCTTTCTCAGAACAATCTGGCATTTTAACATCTCCCTCTCTCTTTCTCAGATTAGTCTGGCATTTTAACATCTCTCTCTCTCTTTTTCAGATTAGTCTGTCATTTTAACATCTCTCTCTCTCTCTCTCAGAACAGTCTGTCATTTTAACATCTCTCTCTTGCTTTCTCTCTCTTTCTCAGAACAATCTGTCATTTTAACATCTCTCTCTCTTTCTCAGAACAGTCTGGCATTTTAATATCTCTCTCTTTCTCAGAACAGTCTGGCATTATAACATCTCCCTCTTTCTCAGAACAGTCTGGCATTTTAACATCTCTCTCTTTCTCAGAACAGTCTGGCATTTTAACATCTCTCTCTTTCTCAGAACAGTCTGGCATTTTTACATCTCTCTCTTTCTCAGAATAGTCTGTCATTTTAACATCTCTCTCTTTCTCAGAACAGTCTGTCATTTTAACATCTCTCTCTTGCTCAGAACAGTCTGGCATTTTAACATCTCTCTCTTTCTCAGAACAGTCTGGCATTTTAACATCTCCCTCTTTTCTCAGACACGTCTGGCATTTTTACATCTCTCTCTTTCTCAGAACAGTCTGGCATTTTAACATCTCTCTCTTTCTCAGAACAGTCTGGCATTTTAACATCTCTCCTTTCTCAGACAGTCTGCATTTTAACATCTCTCTCTTTCTCAGACACGTTGGCATTTTACATCTCTCTCTTTCTCAGAACATCTGGCATTATAACATCTCCCTCTTTCTCAGAACAGTCTGGCATTTTAACATCTCTCTCTTTCTCAGAACAGTCTGGCATTTAACAATCTCTCTCTTTCTCAGAACAGTCTGGCATTTTAACATCTCTCTCTCTTTCTCAGAACAGTCTGTCATTTAACATCTCTCTCTCTCTTTCTCAGAACAGTCTGGCATTTTAACATCTCTCTATTTCTCAGAACAGTCTGTCATTTTAACATCTCTCTCTTTCTCAGAACAGTCTGGCATTTGAACATCTCTCTCTTTCTCAGAACAGTCTGGCATTTTAACATCTCTCTCTTTTCAGAACAGTCTGGCATTTTAACATCTCTCTCTTTCTCAGAACAGTCTGCATTTTAACATCTCTCTCTTTCTCAGAACAGTCTGGCATTTTAACATCTCTCTCTTTCTCAGAACAGTCTGGCATTTTAACATCTCTCTCTTTCTCAGAACAGTTTGGCATTTTAACATCTCTCTCTTTCTCAGAACAGTCTGGCATTTTAACATCTCTCTCTTTCTCAGACATTCTGGATTTTAACATCTCTCTCTCTTTCTCAGAACAGTCTGGCATTTTAAAATCTCTCTCTCTTTCTCAGAACAGTCTGGATTTTAACATCTCTCTCTTTCTCAGAACAGTCTGGCATTTTAACATCTCTCTCTTTCTCAGAACAGTCTGGCATTTTAACAGCTCTCTCTTTCTCAGAATAGTCTGGCATTTTTCCATCTCTCTCTTTCTCAGAACAGTCTGTAATTAACACTCTCTCTCTTTCTCAGAACAGTCTGGCATTTTAACATCTCTCTCTTTCTCAGAACAGTCTGGCATTTTAACATCTCTCTCTCTTTCTCAGAACAGTCTGTCATTTTAACATCTCTCTCTCTCTTTCTCAGAACAGTCTGGCATTTTAAAATCTCTCTATTTCTCAGAACAGTCTGTCATTTTAACATCTCTCTCTTTCTCAGAACAGTCTGGCATTTGAACATCTCTCTCTTTCTCAGAACCGTCTGGCATTTTAACATCTCTCTCTTTCTCAGAACCGTCTGGCATTTTAACATCTCTCTCTTTCTCAGAACAGTCTGTTATTTTAACATCTCTCTCTTTCTCAGAACAGTCTGGCATTTTAACATCTCTCTCTCTTTCTCAGAACAGTCTGTCATTTTAACATCTCTCTCTTTCTCAGAACAGTCTGGCATTTTAACATCTCTCTCTTTCTCAGAACCGTCTGGCATTTTAACATCTCTCTCTTTCTCAGAACAGTCTGGCATTTTAACATCTCTCTCTTTCTCAGAACAGTCTGGCATTTTAACATCTCTCTCTTTCTCAGAACAGTCTGGCATTTTTAAATCTCTCTCTTTCTCAGAACAGTCTGGCATTTTAACATCTCTCTCTTTCTCAGAACAGTCTGGCATTTTAAAATCTCTCTCTCTTTCTCAGAATAGTCTGGCATTTTAACATCTCTCTCTCTTTCTCAGAACAGTCTGGCATTTTAACATCTCTTTCTCAGAACAGTCTGGCATTTTAACATCTCTCTCTTTCTCAGAACAGTCTGTCATTTTAACATCTCTCTCTCTTGCTTTCTCTCTCTTTCTCAGAACAATCTGGCATTTTAACATCTCCCTCTCTCTTTCTCAGATTAGTCTGGCAT